>NC_142171.1:23620967-23763200 GCF_029865625.1 Vigna umbellata
GAGAGAGAGTTCTCTAGAATAGTAGCGCCTTTAACACAACTAACTCGTAAAGATCAACCTTTTGTCTGGACGGATAAGTGTGAGAAGAGTTTTTTGGAGCTGAAGCAGAAGTTGACTAGTGCACCGGTTTTGGTAATCCCTGAACCAAGTAAAAAGTTTGAAGTTTATTGTGATGCTTCTCATCAGGGATTAGGTTGTGTGCTCATGCAAGAAAGAAAAGTGGTGGCATACGCTTCAAGACAATTAAAGGCTCATGAGAAGAACTACCCTACTCATGATTTGGAATTGGCAGCGGTGGTATTTTCCTTGAAGATTTGGCGGCACTATCTCTATGGAGCTCAATTTCAAGTATTCAGCGATCACAAAAGCTTGAAGTACTTATTCGACCAAAAGGAGCTGAATATGAGGCAAAGACGGTGGATGGAATTCTTGAAGGATTATGATTTTGAACTCCTATATCATCCAGGAAAAGCAAACGTGGTAGCAGATGCTTTGAGTAGAAAGGCAATTCATGTTTCTCATTTGATGATCAAAGAACAAGAGTTGGTGGAGAAGTTCAGAGACCTGAAGTTACAGATGGAGTTTGGAGAAGATTTCATTAGATGTAGTAGTCTAACTATATCTAGTGATTTTCTTATTTTAATTAAAGAGAAGCAATTGTCAGATCTTGACTTGAAAAAGATAACAAAAATGATCGGTACAGAAAAGGCTAAAGAATTTAGGCTAGGATCTGATGATATTAAGATTCAGAAGTAGAATATGTGTACCAGACAATGCAGATATAAAAAGACTAATCTTGAAGAAGGACACAAAAGTCGTTTTAGCATACATCCCGGTATGACTAAAATGTATCAAGATCTCAAGGAGTCCTTTTGGTGGCCAGGAATGAAGAAGGAAGTAGCACAATTTGTAGCGGCTTGTTTAATTTGTCAGAAGGCAAAAGTGGAACATCAGAGACCTGGAGGATTGCTACAACAATTAGACATACCAGAATGGAAATGGGATAGCATTGCTATGGATTTCGTCACCCATTTACCACGGACAATAAGAGGTAATGATTCTATCTGGGTTATCATTGACCGATTGACAAAAACTGCTCACTTTTTGGCAATAAATCTGAGAATGTCGATGGCTAAGTTGGCACAACTGTACATAAAAGAGATAGTAAGACTGCACGGCGTCCCTTCAAGCATTGTGTCAGATCGAGACCCAAGATTCACTTCTAGATTCTGGCAAACTCTACAGGAAGCTATGGGCAGCAAGTTACGAATGAGTTCTGCGTATCATCCCCAAACCGATGGACAATCTGAAAGAACCATCCAATCGTTAGAAGACCTACTCAGAACGTGCGTATTGGATCATCTAGGTAGCTGGGATGAAGTACTTCCTCTAGTGGAGTTCACCTACAACAATAGCTTTCATGCTAGTATTGGAATGGCACCTTACGAGGCTCTGTATGGAAGACGATGTCGAACTCCTTTATGCTGGTACCAGGACGGTGAAAAGGCTCTGATAGGACCTGAATTACTACAACAGACCACAGACAAAGTAAAGTTGATACGAGAAAGAATGAAGGCTTCGCAGAGCAGACAAAAGTCATATGCTGATCAAAGGAGGAGACCATTGGAGTTTGCAGTCGGAGATCATGTCTTTTTGCGAGTGACTTCAACTACAGGAGTAGGAAGGGCTCTTCGTTCGAAGAAACTTTCTCCTAAGTTCATTGGTCCATATCAAATTTTGAGAAGAATTGGGCTTGTCGCTTACGAGATGGCGTTACCTCCTCAGTTAGCCAAACTCCATCCAGTTTTTCACGTTTCTCAACTAAGAAAATATGTTCATGATCCTTCTCACATTTTAGAAGTAGAAGATATTCAAATCAGAGAGGATTTATCTGTAGAAGTGCAACCTGTTTGTATAGAAGACACTAAAACCAAAGAGCTTAGAGGGAAAACTATCAACTTAGTGAGAGTAGTTTGGGATAGAAAAACAGGTGACTCTACCTGGGAATTAGAAGATGATGTAAAACATTCTTATCCCCATCTTTTTTTGTGAAGTGTCGAATTTTCGAGGTCGAAAATTTTTGTTGTTGGGGAGAATGTAAGACCCATGAAAAATATTTAAATTTAATAAATAGTTGTTTTTTTTATTTTTATAAAATAAAAGTATGGTAAAAAAAAAATTAAAATTTATGATAGGTAATAATAATAATAATTTCAAAGGAAGGAGTTTAAAAATTTGAGAATTTATTTTAAAAGTTAAAAAAAAAAAGAAAAAAAAAAGAAAATGAATAGTGAATAGTGAATAGTAAATAGTGAATAGTGAATAGTTAAAAAAAAATATTAAAATAAATTGTGGAAGAAAACACTCCACGTAGAATGAATGATTCAGAGATAAGAATGGTGAAAAAAAATAATTTTTGAATAGTAAAAATGAATAGTAAAAGTGAATAGTAAAAATGAATAGTAAAAATGAATAGTAATTTTTTTGGCTATAAATAGCCAAGGGGGGAGGCTGAAAATTTGCACCAAAATTCTAGAGAAATTGTGAGAGAAGAAAGTTGGAGGAAATTATAGTTGAAGAGGGGAAATTCTGGAAGTTTCCGGAGAACGGTTTGAGAAGAGGAACCTAAGTCTGGAATAGAGGTAAGGGGAGTTACATTTTGTTTGGTATTATTTTGAGTCTTGTATATGTTGCTTTTGGTTGATCTTAAATCTTGAGTGTGAAGTATTTTGTTTCTGTATGATTTTGAATTTTTGATGAGAACATGCTTTTGTGTTTAAATCCAAGTGTGATAGTTGTAAAATGTGATGTTGATTATGTTATGCATATGTATGCTATTAATTGCCTATGGATGGATTAGAAGTTGTCTAACCGGCTCTGCCAGATTCAACTTCTTGTTTCCCCATACTTTATATTGTTTTCCTTTTTCGTTTTTATTTTGGAAGGATTAGAAGTTGTCTAACCGGCTCTGCCAGATTCAACTTCTTATTTCCCCAAACCTGTTATTATTCTTATTATTTAATTACGTTGTATTCTTGGAAGGATGAGAAGTTGTCTAACCGGCTCTGCCAGATTCAACTTCTTGTTTCCCCATACTTTATATTGTTTTCCTTATTCGTTTTTATTTTTGGAAGGATTAGAAGTTGTCTAACCGGCTCTGCCAGATTCAACTTCTTATTTCCCCAAACCTGTCATTATTCTTATTATTTAATTACGTTGTATTCTTGGAAGGATGAGAAGTTGTCTAACCGGCTCTGCCAGATTCAACTTCTTGTTTCCCCAAGAGTTTTTATTAAGTTTATTTTAATGATTGTCAAACATTTGATTCTTCTCCGTTGACTATTTATAGTAAGATTTTATTATTGTTAATTTGTTTGTAATATATTTATCTTGTATGATTTCTGTGTTGAATGTATTTTATGATGTTGATATGAAATTATGAATCTGAACATGATATGAGTTTTATGAGGAAATTTTGTAATAGTATGACATGAGTTGAGGAAAATGAGCATGATATGAGTCTCATGGAGAGATTCTATATTGGTATGGTATTAGTGTATATGTTGATGTTGAGGGTCCTGTTGTTGGTGGTTATCCTAAAACTCTAATAATCTTCCAGTATCAATTAGAGAAGGATGTGTTATGTGGTGAGAGTAGTAGGAGGTCCTAGTCTATGTTTATAGACATTAATGGATTAACCTTGTGGGTGATATGATATATTATATTTGGCCAAAATTTTTGTTGTTGAAATCACCACAAGTGCATGACCACCCGAGACTTCCATCAACATTATATCCGGATAATAGAGTCTAGAATGATAATTGCATTTTACATGAATTTATGGTGAATGTATTACGTATAGCAATAGTGTAATGTTTTTCTTTGAAAGTTGCATGGTAGCTCACCCTTACTTGTTTGTTTGTGCCGGAAAAATCTTATTTTTGCGATGATCGTATAATGTTTTTGTTATACGGGAGCAGATGAGGGAACGACATCTGAACCAATTCAAGTGAAGGAGGAAGCAGCAGAAAAATGAAGAATATTTTAAGAAGAAGAAAAATATAAAATAAAATTAAGAGTGTTTTATTTATGTGTGAAAATTTAATGTATTTCTAGTGTGAACTATGTTACTCCTAAATGGAGGGTTGTAATATTGTATGATGTTTTCTTTATTAATGAAATAAATTTGGGTGTGAGATGTTTTATATTTTGGGGTGTTACAAAAATATATTTTCTAAAGTTGGTAAAAAAAATAATCTAAATTGGGATCTATTGAAATATCATATTGTGAAGAAAACGAAAAAATCATGATTAATGTTGGTAGAGAATACCTTGATTAATGTTGATTAAAAAATGATCTTAATTTATACTTTGATCTATGATGATTGAAAACTCTAGTCTAATTGACATCACGAAAGAATAATATAGCTCCATGTTAACAAAAACAGAGATTGTGTTCCAAAACATCATTGATGTTGACAAAAAATGTCCAAACTAAAGTCAATTCAAAAATAATAATCATGATAGACTTTGGTGTGAAAGAAATAAGCATTGACATCAATTGAAAACATTATGTTAAGCTTAAGATTCCTTAACCTTAATTTTTTTTAATTAAAAAAATAATAATTTACACGTTATAATCACCTATATTAATCATATTACCTACGTTACTAAAAGATAATTATTATGTCAATGTATATGTCAGTTTAACGGCATTGGTCTAATTTAATAGCAAGATTCTATTTGTATTAATTTTTCAAAAGTAAATATCTAATTGAGAAAAAAAAAAAACAGAAATTCTATTTGAGATTCTAACCCTAAGAAATGGACTTGCTGAATCATGTAAACTTTATACTAGACGATATTGTAGAGTGTGTACATTAAAAAAAGTGTAATGATTTTCTATTTTTTTCTTTTACATTTTATTTATGTACGAGAGTCTTATTTAATTTTTTATATTCGTTTTCATATGTGATGATATATTTGTGTATGCAATATTTTATTATCATGTTTTACGTATTTTTTGATAGGTGTGAATCCAACATTTATGTAAATATTGTTTTTTTTCATAAATTAAAGAGGAAAGTTTTCTCTATATGAATTATTTAAAAGTAATGAGATGGTAAGGGTTTTTCGATACGTAAATAATAAAAATAATTTATAATAACAATGACCTGTAGTTTTTATTTCGAAAATGTTTAAAAAACATACTTTAATTTGAATTTGAATAAATAAATTTATTTATTTATTATGTTTTATAAATTTTTAAATATGTATTATAAATTATGAAATGTTATGATATTAGTGATTTTTACTTAAATATTTTTTAAAAATAAAATTATTTGTAAAATAAACATTACTTATGAAAAATCTATTCAAAATTGATTATATACGATAAATATATTTTATTTAGACGTAAAAATTTGTTGAATGGTAAAATAATAGTTGCATAAAGAAAAGCTGACCTTGGGCGCATATCATGATTGAGCTATTCCACTTATAGTGCGAATTGCAATGGCACCTGTGATCTCCTTTACTTGTTACAGTGCATGTCGAATGGAGCCAATTCTCGCAGTCTTCGGGCTTCCTACAGGGAGGTTCTGGTGCTGCTTCCCAACTGATCTTAATCATCCCGTCATTTTTGGAACACTCTGCCTCAGCTACACTGAATGGAAATTTAGGATTGCTATTTTGATCTTTGGAACCACAGGAATATGAATAATCTGTTTGAATGGCAAACATTCTGGAATCTTCATCGATCCAAGTAACTTGGTATGATTTTCCTCCGGGCATCGTGAAACTAACTTTGCCGGAGGATTTGTTGCAATTGAAGTAGTTGTACATGGGGTCTCCGCAGTTTGGCCCAGTGCTCAGGGGATAAGGAATCGCATATGTGCCGCAAGGTTCACACGATTTTGCAGTTGGTGCTACACAACAACAAATAATGATTCAGCCATAAATCATTTTTCATCAGTTTACTGTTCAATCCATCCTCTCTAACTGACGAGTCAGTACAATAAGACCTATGAATATCATTTAGAAGTTTCAACTAATTGTATTAAGAATATTCAAATTACCTATATCTGATGTCTTAACCAAGATAGAAAGATCACGACCGCGCAGGTAGTTCTCGACAAGTGAAGGTAAAGGCCGCGTCCAGATATGGCACGAGTATGAACCACGATCACCATATGTCGTACTATTAAATGAATACGCCTGACACTGTGATTTGGGACACATGTTGATGCACATGGATTGGCATTTTCCTTCTGTTTCAGTATAAATCTCTTCGTCTGGGTCGGCTACTTTTATGTTGGTTAAGTTCAGGAACATCACGTCCTCGTTGGTACTGGTACACATGGTTGATTTTCTCGCACATCCTTGGGACTCCGATTCTCGATCAGAAGGAAAACCTTGAATAGAACTGAATCCTGGCAAACATTTGCACCGAATAAGATTGTCTCTGTTACATATGCCGAAGCTCCCGCAATAATCAGGTATGTCACACTTGTTCTCTGGCCCAGACCATATCTTATTCCATTGTAATCCATCCTTATCCAACTTCAGAAACACTATCTCCCCTGTAGAATTCATTAACAGTCTTGACTTATTGTAAATGTTAGGTTGTGATACGAAGAGTGTTTTGTTAGAATAATTGTACGTTTTAGTACTCCAGATGTCGTTGTTCAACAGATTAAATACCATCTGGGAAGTCGCTTCTGTGCGAAGTTCATCAAGTGCCCAGTGGATTTGCGATTGATATTGCACAACGAAGCTCCGTTTCTCAGCCTGTTGAGTCAGCTTGAAGGTGAAGTTCCCAGTTGCTGGGTCAGAGGAGTTCCTCCAAGAAGTCAACGACAAAGTCGCATCCATTTTCATGCCGGGAAGAAACGTGTCCGTTGGGTTTTGAAAGCTTTGCCACAGGTATGTCGTTTCAGAGTCATCTTGTATTAGTACTAGATTCCCCGAATCTAGGAGCTGCAGTGTTCTGTTTGAGGACGAGGATGGTTCAAGTTCAGAAGACCAGCGACTTTTGAATGCATCTTCTACCACCAGATTTCCATCCTCCGCAATTCGAAAAACTCCACTGGAATCGGCAACAGGATCTTCTCTGTTGGCAACCCACACCACTGTTTGTTGTTTCAAGCCGTGATACCAAATCCCCAGATATTTCCCTCCACTTTTTTCGCCAGGAGAAAAGAAGCCCAGCTCAAATGTGGCGTTTGACGAAACGAGGTTTCCTTGGGAGTCCTGAGTTATGAACTGGTTAGCCTTCAGAGTATCTCCACCCAAACATATTTGGAAGCATAGCGGCAGGCAGAGAAGAAGAAAGGAGAAGGACAAAACAATCTCTTGACTTTTCATTGGCAATACAAAGCTTCTTAATACCTGTGTTCTCTCTGATAATAATCATAATATCATTATCACAAACATTTGAAATACAATGTTATCGTATCAAATTGTACTGGAACCACACGTTAATTTGGTGTTCTTAATTGTTGATCAGCAATGCGATAAGATAGACTTACCTTGGGTAAAATAGTCTGAATTGAAGTGGGTTCTCTTGAGTGGGATAGTGATGAAATACAGAATGTTGAAGGATAGAGTGAATTAAAGTGTTAAAATCCTTTAAAACGTTAATGATGTCCTTATTATTGATTATTGATTATTGATGTGAAGACTTGTACATCGTCAAGGTCTACGCCATTTGTCAGCATTCTCGCGGTCGTTATTACCTCTGTCATTTCACTTTCTTGAAATATTGGGTTTACTCTTTTTTCTTGGAATATTGTAATGATAAATGTATAATAATACTTTCACAGTATTTTAATAATTTTAGTACGTATTTGTGTTTATGATTATTATTATTGAGTGTGAAATAATTTTAGATTAATTAATATGTAAATGATGTTAAAATATTGTAAAAAAAAATATTATAAAAGTTTCGTTACAAGATCATTTACATAATTGTTATGCTACATAATTATATGATATAATTATGCATAAAATACACATAAAAAGTTACGTTGTATAACCTCTATGGTATACATCAAATCCAATCTGTATTATCAAACGTAGTAGGTTATCGACTCCGTTAACACATTGAGTTGGTGAGCTATTAGTTTTTACAGTTATTTTAACCATTTTATTCTGTATTTGCTTGCCGTATTCAGAAATATTATAGTTTTGAATTTAAGAAACATTCACTTTCACGCTATTTTTCTTTCATCTTTTGTTATATTTGTACCTGCATTACTGTCACAAAATATACTTTTTTATGTTAAATATTTATATCCTTAGTTGATATAGATTTACGTCACACAAAATAATAAATGTAAATTTACTTACTTTACAAAATACATGTGTCTTATTATTATAGAATAGAATATATATATATATATATATATATATATATATATATATATATATATATAAATCAGAAATGTAATTATGTATATCATTATTACAGAAAATTTAATAACTTAATTACATGAAATTTATTATTTTAATTATAGAAGATTAATTATTAATTGATTTAATTTTAGAAAAATAATTCAAATTTTATCATATTATTTTTTTGATTGCGATATTCTAACAACGCAATTTTGATAAAAATATGACAATGTCACGTGTCAGCGTTTTATTGGATCATTTTAAATATTTCTTTTTTTTTTTTAAAAATCTGTTTTTGAAAAGGGGTCAGACTTCTTTTTTGAATATCCCCTAAATCACCCTTCTTCATTCAGCATTGTCCCCTCTCTCCAATTTAGGGTTTTCATTCTTCATTTGAAGTTTTCTCTGGACCCATTGAATAATCTCTCTCGACCTGTTCAAGAATCTCTCTCGACCCATTCAAGAATCTCTCTCTCGACCCGTTCAACCGTTCAATAATCTTTGTCGACGTTCAACAAGTTTCGTCATCGGTGGCCCCATTCGAAGGCTATTTTTGTCTCTGGAGTTCGCGATTTGGGCAACTTACGTTCAACGATCTCTGTTGTTGGTCTATTCGGTGTCGATTGTGTTGAAGTTGTGAGTTATTTTTTGTGCAACGGGTTCGTCCGGTGACATTGCTGCTTCGAACAAGGTATGTAGTTTTTCTGTTTTCATATTCCTATTTTGGGATTAGGTTATTGTTTTTGGCTTTTGTTGGTCATTTTGGTGGTTATTGGTTTTGGGTTTTGAGTTGTGTTGGTTAATGTTAACAGATATATATTATTTTTTTGTGCAGTTGTTTGTTCGTCATTCATTGAAAACCAAGTTTATTGCTGGTTTGATTGAAATTTTGAGTGAGGAGCACAAGTCCATTATTTATAAGACGCAATTTGGATGGCGCCGAAAGCGTTACAAAAGCACAACTTATAGAACTCCCTACACTGGATATTGTCCAAAACTTGATTGACTTATGTAATTTCTGAATAGTGCAGTATTTAGTACATCCCCAAGAATGGATAGCTGTATATGTAACAATTAATTTGATTGTTAATAAAGAAAGTGTTTATTCTAATTGTGATTGTTATTTTCATTCCATTTGTTATTTGGTATTATTATTTAATATTCATCCTTTGTGATTGTTCTAACAAATGTGTAGTTCTGTCACCCCTATGTGGATGAAAGACCAAGTAAAGATGTTTTTAGGTTGAGAGGTTAGTTCATGCAGTGGCCTTCTAATAGCACAAGCCGAACACTTATATGGACTTCACCTACCTTGGTTTAAACACCTATATGAACTATTTTGTCCACAATTGAGTGGGGTAAATTGTTTTGAAGCACTTGACACCTATTTGAAAGAATCTTTGAGTTTGGAATTTTTGTTTATGAGTGTGTTTTTAAGATTTTATGAATGAAGGACCCTTGTTGGTCATGGTTCATGGTTTCCACAACTTGTAATGTGAAGTTTGATAATGAATCAATGGTGTGTGCGAAAAAAGCCCAAACCTTGGTGATACCAACCTCGACGGTGTGTGCGAAAAAACCAAAACCTTGGGAGAAATACCGCCAACCATAATGGGAGACAAAAGCCAAAGACTTACACAACCACGGAAATGTCGCCAACGACAATGCACGCCAAAATCAACAAAATTCCAGAACGGGGGATATATACCGCCAACGAGTCAACAGTCACACCATCAAAAAAGGAAAATGGGTAACGAGAGAGACGAAATCCTCGACAGTGACCAAATGACCCAAGAAACGAAGTAAGAAGAGTCGAACTCAAACTCAAAGGCGAGAGAGAAACAATATTTCAATGGTGGACAGAGAGTGAAGAAAAGCAAGGAACGAAGAAGACTGAAACAGTGGTGAGAGATAGATGCTTCAATGGTGGAGAGAGATGGAAGCTTCAATGGTGGAGAGAGAGTTGAGAAAACCAAGCTGCGAAAAAGAGTGAATCTGAAAAAAAAAAACTACCAAAAGGAGTTTCTATCCATATTCTTTCCAAAATTGCCCTTCTAAACAAATTCCACCTTTTTAAAATAACCTTTTAAAACCAACCAATGAAACAACGCCACGTGGCGTTGTAAAAAAGTTGGTAAAATATAGTTGTTAAAGAAATATTTTCCTATTATTTTAATTTTATCGATTTTGAATTAAACCAAAATCTAAGATACTAAAGAATATCATCAGTAATTTACATTCAGTAAAATTTTGTGCTATATATAAGAATCAGAATCTAAATAAGAGATAATACAATTGGCATAAACAAAATTACTAACTAGTATTGATGCATTGTTGTGGTTGAGATTTCTAAAAACAACCATGATTTAATTCCAATAATACAATAAAAATATAATAACCAATCTTAATAATGTATTTAAACCTATGAAAATTCTAACACAATATAAAAAAGAAGCTTATCATCACGAAATACATAACAACCTATTAAGACTTTAAAAAACGGCGTCTAAAATGTTTACAAATATTCACACAATAACATCATCGTCTTTATTGTCGTCCAAGAACGAAACAAGAAAGAAGTTGGAACAAATTATAAGGAAGAAAAAGTTGAAAGTCTTAATTAAAGTGTTTAACACTAGTGTAAAATGAGCTTATATTGTCTCATTCAATATTAGTCTAGAAAAAAAATAGCAATATAAAAAATAATTGGTGATATATTTGTAAATAAAATAAACAATTTGACATCGGTAATAAAAGGGAGTTGACGTCATATCACCTTTAGATATCTATTTGGAGGGGGCACTCTATAATGAATTTTAAACACTTAAAAAATATAGTTGAAAGACAATGTTCTCGAAGAATTTGATGTCGGACGCAAGAGAGCCAAACATCATATCTCTTTAGAGTGTCTGTTTGGAAGGGGGCCAACGTCTAATGGTTTTTAAACATTTGAAAAAGTCAACTAAGAGGCAATGTTTCTCAAAGACTTTAACATCGAAAGCTGGGGAACTGACGTCATATATCTTTACACGTCGGATACTAGTGGATTCGACATCTAATAACATTTTAAACAATAGCAAAACCCATCTTATAAAGACATTTCCTATATCCTATGTCAGATTCTAGAAAGCCGGTGTCATATTCATTTAGACATTGGATTATGTGGAGCTCAACGTGTAATGTTGTTTAAAACATTAAAAAATGCAATGTGAAAGTCATTTTCTTCTATTCACTAACGTTGACCCTTCATATAATTTGATGTCTAAAGAGATATGACGTAAACCCTAAAGAATAACGTGAAAGCATTTTACTTTCACAGTTTCTTCACGCTCTCTCTTCTCAAGCCTCCCAGCAGTTGTGGCGACTTGTGTGACCACCATCAAATATAAGTTTTCTTTCATTTATTTCAAATACATATTTCATGGTTGCTGGGTATGATTTTATAAAGTTTTTACCAGTTGTTTTCATGCTTTTTCTATGTTTTGAACTCCAGTAAAATTAATATTTATATATTTTCTAATTTGATCTTTTATAATTCTTCTTTTACTTTTACTTATTTTTTAATAAAATCAATTTTAATTTTTTCTTCCATTACTAAACATCAAACATATATAGCAGATATAATATTTTTGGTATACAATACGTGGAACAAATAAATGTCTAAATTTCTGGCTTAGTGCAGATTTTGAAAAAGCATTACGAGATATGGTTGATTCTCAAGAATAAAATACTTGCATTTGTGTTATTTTTATTTTTCAAGATGAGGTGAGTATTTATATTGTATCGGAAACAACTAATTATAGAAATCAAGCGCTTCAGAAAATTATAGAAATAAGTTATTAAGTGTATATACTGAATGGAACACGATGAAAATAATATGACAAATCGTTCAAGTATAAAAGAGAATAATCCATCTCGATTAGAATCAACTAATTATATAATTAATTTAAACATATTAAGAATTAAATTTAAACGGTATTGAATTATAATTAGACTGATCCTAATGAAATATTATGAAAAAATTATAAATACATATTAAAAGTATAATGATTGAAATTTTTTACTATAATAAACAGTATTAGTTGCTAATCTAATTCGAACTAATTTTATATATTTAATAGATATTTTGGATCACTTGAATAATTTATTCAAATAAAATAAAAATAACATGAAAATAAGTAATTAGAAAATTATTTTAAGTGAATATTAATAAATACATTAAGTATTGTTTTAAGTGAATATCAATAGAAACATTAAGTATTATAAGTATATTTCACTTTAATTCTTGGTTTATGAGTAGTCTTTCATTCAACAAGTGGAATTATATATCTGTAGTCCTGCATAGCATTTGCTTGGCTCGGAACGTGGCTATTTCGTTCTCTTTATATTCTCTAATGTATTTTTTATAACACACTTTTATTTTTCAAAATACTATTTTCACTTTTGATGTTCTAAAAAAAGTAATATCCAAAAAGTTAAGAAAACAATTATATTCTAGAATTTAAAAAGAGAGGTAGTTTCTGAAATATTAAAATTTTATAGAGTAATGAATGAATTGCATTTACGGTTGTACTTTTAAAACATAGAAAAAGGAATGAAAGGACTCAACATATCAACTCTCTTTTAATTTTCTTTGTTTTCTCGAAAGATGAAATTGGATATTAGAGCTATGGTAAAATTTTTCCTTTCGTTAACAAGAGGAAAAGGACAGATGAAAAAAATATTTAAATACCAATGAAAGTATGATATAGATAAGGATTAAATATGTTTTTAGTCCCTAAACTATTGGCCGTTTTTGGTTTTCGTCCCTCTTTCAAAGTAAGGTACAATTTGGTCCTCATTCTTTTCGAAACGTTCGTTTTAGTCCTCGGAACTTTGGTTTTAGTCCTCATTTTGTTGCTAAATGAGGACCAAATTTTTAAATGGTGTTAGTTTTCGAGGACTAAAACGAACGTTTTCGAAAAAAATAAGGACCAAATTGTACCTTACTTTGAAAGAGGGACGAAAACCAGAAACGACCAATAGTTTAAGGACTAAAAACATATTTAACCCTATAGATAATAGGGTTTATACTTGTATATGTACATACGAGGGAATTCCTGATACAAAGCCTATTTAATTAAATAAAGTTATAAAGGAAACGAAAAGGAAGTGTGTGTAAAAAAAGCAGTGGAACGGGGGTGTACATAGTAGGAGCCACGTTCCAAGTGTCTAGAACTTTTTTTCCAGCCCAATAAGTTGGGCCGTGCTACATGCCATCACACGTGAAAAACAAAACATTTTTGTTTTCTATTTGTCTTCTCCTTCAACTTCTGGTTGTGGAAAATTTGCACCTCCCGACAATGAGAATTGACGCACACTAACATTTCCAAAACTCATTTCCCTTTCATGAACACTGACTAACTATTGCAGGAAGAAAACCGAAATTGGAATATACGTGGCACAAGGAAGATAACAGTTTCTAAATAATACACATTCACATCAACAAACACAAAAATTCAAATTCAAGTTGGACTGTTTTGACCTTAAGCATAAAATTTTCAGCACGTTCATGTTATTCAACCACAATAGCAGTACCCTACTTTGACCTACAATGAGATACAAATGGAAGGAATGAGGTGCAGGTGAAGGAAGAATCGTGCAGTGACAAGGGTCTCAAGGATTTTAAACTCCAGTCAAAATTGAAACCTAAAAGTTAGGGATAATTTTAGGAATATAAGAAAGTTTAGGGTGCAGAAAGAAGCCCGACGAAAATTTTAACTGATAAAATTCTAAAACAAGCAATGAGTTATACACACACTCAACTATTTAGTTTGAAATTCCTCTAAGTTTTAGGCAAAGTTCATTATTCGTCAATTTTCTAAAATGAAACACTAATTTAATGAGTCAACTGTGATGCTGTTTTCTTAAACCAGCTAATGGAAATATTTAGGTAAGATATCCCATATTAAGAAATTTTGAACCAATGTATGGAATCTTTATAATGTCACATACAGTTTCGAAATTTGTGTGCCATCATAATTGATAACTAAATATTTTTACAATGTATTAATTGGTCATTAATTTCATTAAATGTGAAAACCTGAGTGACCTAACCTTTTTTTTTGTAGATGTAGTTCGTGGAGCGTGACAACATAGACATAATTATCTTGCGAGTATTAGTGTCATTCTCTATCTTCGTAACATAAAAAAATTCTAAAATTTTACCATTATATATAGGTGGTTTGTTATAGTCATAAAAAAGAACACGGATTTAATATTAAAGGAAAAAAAAAATGGAAGAACATGACCAGACCTGCATTGAACTCGTTAGCCATCAAATTAATCTGTAGATAGATCAAAATAATTCTAATGTAATCACTTTCATGAAAAAGTTGATAAATAGTTTCTTTGAAGAATAAAGCGGTACAGGATATATAGAAAAAAAAAAGATAATGGACCGACAACCTGAAACTTGGCAAGAAGAATTAACAGGCAAACCTTATTGTTCTTGAAAAGGTATTTCTGAGAATGAAAGTTAAAATTCTCCGGCAGGAGGAAACCGCCAATGTTGACCCGTCCTTCTCTGGAAATTTGGAGAGAAAGCGAAAACGAAACGGCGTCGTGGACGCTGGTCGTCAGCGCACACAGGAATCAAACGTGAAACAGTGTACACGGTTTGGAGTTTGGAAGAATGTGAAAGGCGAAGGCAAATTGAATAAGGAATGGCGAGGTGGCAGAGGGCACGTGGGTGTGGGCCCTTTGGAAGTGGCGCGTGAATCGCAGACGTGGGAAATGGGATTAGAAGTTATGGAGTTGTTGAGTGAATGATGAGTGTTGATAGGAGAGAGAAGGGAAGATCAAATGAAGTAAGGATGACCACATCTAAATCCAGATGGCGGGTTCTGGACCCAGTGATTCAAATCGGAATCTCCATCATGCCTATGTGCCACGTACAAACCACCTTCTTTCTTTGTCCATAACACAGCCAAAGAAAAATATCCAATCATAAATAAACCCAAACCAAATACCAATATTTTTCT
The DNA here is from genome assembly GCF_029865625.1 of Vigna umbellata. Taxonomy (NCBI): domain Eukaryota; kingdom Viridiplantae; phylum Streptophyta; class Magnoliopsida; order Fabales; family Fabaceae; genus Vigna; species Vigna umbellata. The sequence continues at coordinate 23,636,384 of NC_142171.1, forward strand.
TATGCCATCTATGGTCCAACGCCACACAAAACGGAAACCCTCTTGTTCCCTTTCCAGCAGACACCTGGCGTCCCCTCACACCACAAGATCACTTGCTTATTTTTCACTCTCCTTATCAATTTTTTCATTCTTCATAACCTCTTCGATTTTCAATACTATACAATCTCTCCTCTTTTAATTACCATCAAACTCATAACATTATCACATACCAAAAATTCTGTTAACTTTTTTAACCAAAAAAAGTATTTAAATAGGGAAATTCGTGGTGTGTACTGGTGATCAGTTTAGCTAATGTAGCCATGGAAAATGGATTTTTCGATGTGATGAGACTGTCCTTACGTAAGGTCCACATACATTGCACCCACCCGGTATGGCCCTATCATTTCATTTGTTTTTACTTTACATAAATAATTTATTTTCTTATCCAAAAAAAGTACTTTGGATAATTTGTCGAAAATTTATTCAAATAAGTCAATATATGCCTTTTTTTTTTTTTAAATAAAAGGCCCGCATATTTTATTTTCTTTATCTCAAAAAATAGTTATAATTGGAATAGGATCATACAGCTAATAGTATACCATAAATAAAAATAATACGTTTGCATAATCTCCTGGAGAAGTCTTGGTTGGTCTCCCTTTCTAGTATGCTTGACATTGCTGCGCACTGCTTCGTTGTTTTTGGTTTGCATGACGGTGCAGAGCGTTGTTTCAGAAACAGTTTGTCCCATCTGATTCCTTGCAACTGTTGGATGGCGCTACAATATGTTTAATAACAACATGGTATGGCAATATCTTCCCTCTTTCGTCAATGGAACCACACTTTTCTAACCATTGTGTCCATACATATTCAGTAGAGTCACAACCAATTACTTTAAACCGTGGCCCCTCAGACTTTTTAAAGGTTTCAATCCAAATTAGATAGAGTAAATCTAACAGTATGATATGCGAGATAAAAGGTTACAACCGGTTAAGAAAAAAACATAGCTTGGTTCAATATATGAATGAATATTAAATGTAGCCAAAAGAAAGATTGGTCAAAATTTCCTAATTGACGCATAATCCAAAAAGGCAGAAACCCAACCTAAACAACTGCGGAAACAATTTTGATAATCGAATTACGCGCTGTTGAAATTTAGAAATAATAGGGGCTGACGGGGGAATCGGAGTGAAAACTACCCGAGTATTAAACATTAAATAGAGGGAGGGTAGTTTGGGGTTTTGACTATAAACCAAGGATTAATAATTTTTTATATATATCTCAGCAACTTGCGCCTTCTTTCCTCTTCTCTTCCTTCTCACGCCCATTCAACCATATCGTACCAGCAGAAGAGAGAGAGACTAAAGAGAGGAAATTTAGGAAAAAGAAAAGCAAAGTGGAACGAGAGAGAGAGAGAGAGAGGAAAAGCTGAAGAAGAGTGTGGATCATAACTCATAGGTTTAGAGATGAAGAACTGCGAGCTCTGCAAGGTTCCGGCTCGGACCTTCTGCGAGTCTGACCAGGCCAGCTTATGCTGGGACTGCGACGCCAAGGTCCACGGTGCCAACTTCCTCGTCGCCAGACACACGCGCACGCTCCTCTGCCACACCTGCCAGTCACCCACGCCCTGGAAGGCCTCCGGCGCCGCCCTCGGCAACACCGTCTCCCTCTGCGAGAGGTGCGCCGGTGGAACCGCCGAACAAGGTCAGGAGAGTCAAGGAGGCAATGACGACGACGTAGACACAGACGAAGATGACTACGACGACGATGATGAGACCGACGACGAAGTCGCCGCCGACGAAGACGGAGAAAACCAGGTTGTCCCTTGGTCCTCCGCGCCTCCGCCACCTGCTCCGAGCTCTTCCAGCAGCGAAGAGTCGGTTAGCCGGTGCAACAACGCCTACGAGGATGTTTCGACCACATTGAAACGACGTCGTGAGGATAATGATTTCGAGGTTTGCATTAAACTAATGCCTCAATTTGTGCGTTAAGATCCATAATCTAAATATACGGATTTTATAATCTAACATGTAAATTGTAAGTCACATAATCCGAGCCAAATTATTTCTTTATTTGTTAATTTCTCCTCCTGCTCAGCGATAACAAATAAAAGGAATTTCTTTTTACATAAGATAAATTTATTGATTTTTTTTTCAGTGTTCGGATTCGAACAATTGGGGTTGTCAACTGAGCGAAGTAGAGAGAGGAGGTTAGTTGGTTCAGTTGCGGCGGCGAACCGGCGGCGAAGATGACGGTCTTGCCGTTGAGCGACGGAGTGGTGGGATGGTGGCTCCCTACGGTTGCGGTGATGATGATAGAGCCTCTGAAGACGTTTGATCTGAAGAGACACGGGGAATCTCAGCCGCGTGATCTTCGGGGCCGTACCATTGGACATTATTTATGGAGTCTTTGATTATTAACTTCCTCTAACAGCACTCAAGTTTTTGATAATGACTCTCAAGTGTATGAAACTTTTTCTTTTTCTTTTTAGGCTTAATTACCTACTTAGTCCCCATGTTAAGAGGTGAATTGCTGTTTAGTATCCGGTTTTAAAAGTGTAGACATTAGGTCCCAAAGTTGTGAAAATTGTATCAATTGAGTCCCTTCCGTTAAGTGGATAATAACGGAGTTAACTTTCGTCTCAAGTGGCAAAGGAATCTGCTTTTTTTATTCTCTCTCTTCTGCCTTTTCCTGAAATCTCTCCAACTTTTTCTCTCTTTTCCTTTACCTTTGACTCCAATGCGTTTTTTATTCTCTCTCTTTTTAATTAACGTTCAGGTATTTCACAGCCTTCGTTGTGGATCTGGATGAAATCCCAGCAAGCTCTTGAGCACGCCTAACATAAGTACAATAAAAATGCACTTACGCATTTCGATTTCAGCAAATAGAAAAGCATATGATCCTTATGACACGGCTTTGCAATTTATTATAAAGTGCCTATGGAAATAACAAAAATTTTAAATACAGACAGCTCAAAATATATTTTTATTAAAAATATCTCTTAAAAATAATTAAAAAAAAATCCTTTTACAAAAGATAAAAATAAGCTTAGTAAAAAATAAGTATACTTTAGTTTGTTTTGGATGCTTTTTTATTATTGCTTTCCATAAAAACTTTCTATCATAGGCAATATTAGTAATTTAAGACTTTGTATTTTCCTTTAATGCATTAATTATTTCATTTGTTTCTTGATGAACAATAATAAAAGGGTCCCCACCAAAAACCCTCTCCACTATAAATTGTTCTCTTTGGACCATTCCACATCTCTCTCGCTCTCTCCATTCTTTCATCTTCTACCTCTCACTCCTCTTTGCGCATTGCTGTAGACTGTTCATAAGATTACTGCATCAATTGAACTCTGTTCATTAGATCTTTCTCAGAATATCATGGTCTTAGGTACCTCTAACCTTCAACTAGGTCTTGGTCTTGGCCTCCAAGATCAGTCACAAGAAACATGCATGAAGAGCCATGAACGAAGGCAAAGACAAAGACAAAGTCAGAAAAGGAAGGATTCCGATGAATGTTTTGATTTTCACCGTCGTGCTTCTCCTCCGAGTGCAGTGTCTTCGTTTCTCAACTCATCAAGCATCATCAAGAGAGAGCGAGATGAGTTGGCCGGAGAAGAAATTGAGTTAGAGGTAGAGAAGCAAACGGAAGTGAACGGAAGTGAACTGTGAGATACTGAAGCAAACGGAAGTGAACTGTGAGATACTGAAAAAATGCTGTGAAAGTCTAACAGAAGAGAACAAGATGCTGCAAAAAGAGTTGGAAGAGCTTAAATCGATGAAAACAGCATTGCAGGGACCCCTTTTTATGCAGCTTCCAGTGCCAACCCTTACAATATGCCCTTCCTGTCAGAGAATTTCCGGTGGCAGCGCCGCCACCACCAACAGTGCCTCCTCTCCTACCACCACCACCTTGCTTGTGGGACCAAGAGCTTGCTACTAGGCTGGGATTTCATCCAGATCCACAACGAAGGCTGTGAAATATCAGAACGATTAGTTAAAAAGAGAGAATAAAAAACGCATTGGGGTCAAAGGTAAAGGAAAAGAGAGAAAAAGTTGGAGAGATTTCAGGAAAAGGCAGAAGAGAGAGAATAAAAAACGCAGATTCCTTTGTCACGTGAGACGAAAGTTAACTCCGTTATTATCCACTTAACGGAAGGGACTCAATTGATACAATTTTCACAACTTTGGGACCTAATGTCTACACTTTTAAAACCGGGTACTAAACAACAATTCACCTCTTAACATGGGAACTAAGTAAGTAATTAAGCCTTCTTTTTATTATTGTTTTCCGTTTCGATATTTTGAGGATCAAGGCTGTGGAGGTGTTATAACTTTTTACTTCTATTTTATTGTTGTAAAATAATAACATTTTTTTTTCTGTTTATAAGTAGGTGAGGATGCTTTATGTTATGAATAGATAGGAAAAACCAGAAGCACATGAATGTGATTCCTGATTCAAGACATCAATGTCTCTGACTCTGCGTCTATCTTTCTTAGATAGTTTCTTTAGTTTATGGAAACCAATTAATTATCAATTTCCTCTGTAAATATCAGAAGATGTTCAACAATATTGCCACATGTAATTCGAATTGTTTAAAATTTAAGAAAGTTGATTATGTAAGCAATTGTTTCTTTCTTAGATTATTTAACATTCATATTAAGTATAAGCAAGCATCTAAAATGTTAGAGGCATAAAGTATTTAACGTGTTAGAATGAAAAAGTAAATGAATTGTTTAAAAATAATGGGATTCTTTTCATAAAGAACAAGAAGACTATATAACTATGCATTCATCTTTTATTTCTTTGTTTGTTTATTATGAGGATGCATTTATCTTTGAGGTGGTTCTTTTGGTTCCGAAGTCAATTAATTAGATAATGTGTGCATGAACCATTGAATTATGACACGTAAGAGATGAATAAGGCTGCACCTTCGCACCTTAAAAGTAAAAATTAGACCGAAATTGTTGTAGCTGTTAATTCTTTAATATATTATTTTGACTTGTAAATTAATTTATTAAGCCACTGACTAAGAGACTTCGTGGGACACATTTTTTTTTTTACATTGCGACATTCTTTTGGTGCAAATGAATCTAGATGAGTTGAATGTACTAGCACATTTATATGTATCTCAATTCAATAATTGTATTTATTCAAATTTGAATTTAATATAATTAAGACTGGGGAGGTGAAAAAACTAACTTCATTGGTTAATAACATTTTGTTATTAATAGTGAGACAAGGTCTATGGTAAACTAGGCAGTTAAAGAAAAATTGTATATGGGCATAAATATAGGAAAAAAATAAAAATCAGAATGTCTTCATCGTTAAAAAGTACATTTAGGTGTTCTTTTATTGTTAAAAGTTTATTTAAGTGTTTTGAGATGATTTTAAGATTTAAAATTATTTTTTATAAAAGCAAAATTAGAGCTTTGGATAGATAAAAATGTTTTAGTAAGGTACTCACAGGTTTTAAATTTCAATATAATACAAGTAACATTCAAATATCTGGATATGATTATACGAGGTAACCTAACAAAACAATTTTTTTGGTAATTAGTGATTACAAAAATTAAAAACAAATTGTCCAATTGGAAAAGCATATATTTACCATTTGTAGGATGAATTTGTTTAATAAAATCAGTCATCACAACAATGTCTTTTTATTATTTTTTTCATAAAGCTTCAATAGATGTCCGTAAGATTATTAAAATCCTTCATAAAAAATTTCTCTAGGGTTAGGGATATGAGGGTAGAAAGATTGCTTGTGTAAGATGGAAAAACATACGTAAACCAAACAATGAAGGAGGAATTGGATTCAAATATATTCATTTGTTTAACAAAGCTATGTTAGCACTAGTAAAAAACAAGGATTTTAACTCGCGCATTTAATATAGATTTAGTTGTAACCGAAACAAAAAATGGCGTGGTGACATTTTTGTAATTATTGCAAACATATATGTCTCGGTTCAAAAGGAACCGATGTCTAAAACTGATGCGCTGACATTTTTATAATTATCACAGACGTATATGTCTCGGTTCAAAAAGAACTGATGCCTAAAACTGGCGCGGTGACATTTTTGTAAATATCGCAAAGGTCTATTACCTCAGTTGTTTAAAGAACAGAGGCATAAAATAGTTGAATTCTTTTTAGAGGGCTTAGGCATCGATTCTTTATAGAACCGAGGCCGTAGACCCTTATTGCCTCGGTTAGAAAAATAACTGCAGTAATAACATGTGTTTAGGGTTAAATTTTGCAAACAGAGACATTTTCAGACAGAAGTTGTGCCACTCCTCTCTGTTCTCCCATTTACTTTCATGTTGGCAAGAGGCAAACTTCCTTTCTCTTCTCTGTTCCGATGAAGAACAGCGGAGGGATCATCAATAGCGCAACGAAGGCGTGATGGAGATGCGACGAAGACGTGGCAAGGGTGCAAGAGTGCGGTGGCCATTCTTGTTCTTCTTCTTCTCTCTGTTCTGATTCGCAATGAAGGAGGAAACTTACTTCCCTCCCCTTTTTCTGATTTCGATTGGGTTTTTTATGTTTGATTGATGCTCTGCAGGAGTGGTGGTGTTTGATTAATTCTCTGCAGGTGGTGGTGGGAGCGCGTCGTCCTCGTTCTTTGTTCTTCGCAGTTGGGAATCTTTGATGATGATGGTGTGAGATAGAGCAGTGGGCATTGATGGATTGCGGCCAAGGGCTAACAACTGACCTGGTGAATGATGAAAACAAAAAAAAAACACAAAAAAATAAAAAAACCCCTCTACTGCCTCTTGGATTTGAACTGAGGCAAAAACACACACCTTTTTGTTTCGCTTGTATATGTCTTGGTTGTGGAACTACTGCATATAAGCAAAAATAACCGATGTCGTTTCCCTTTATTATACTAGTGCAGTCAAATAGAAGTTGGGATTAGGCACGTAGTAACATGGATTGTGGAAGGATATTTTAGAATCAAAATATGGGTCCTATAGAGAGGTCTAAGAGAACATAATAAAAAATGTTACACATCAAGGTGGTGGAAAAACTTATGTGATGTATGTGGTGAATAAGAGGAAGGAAAATGATTTGACCAGAACTTAGAGTAAAACGTAGATTCAGGATCTATGATTAAATTTTGGGAAGATACATGAATAAGATCATTACCTCTATATATAAGATTCCTAAGATTATATGGAAACTCAATTATTAAGGAAAAAATAATAAGGGTGTTTGGTGAATGGACTAACAATGGTTGGATATGGATAGTGAAATTGAGAAGAGATTGGTTTGAGTAAGAATTGTCTAAATTAGAGGATATAAAACAAATGTTAAATCAAATACAAATACAGAAAGAAGGAGAGAACCTTTGGGTATGAAAATATGAGGAACACAAATTCAGAGTCAAATCAACATACTTGAAATTTAGAACTCCAATTGTTAGGAAAATTTTGATATGTTTAACATATTTTTGAAGGATAAAGGTAGCTCCATCATCAACATTGAATAAAATAGAAACAAAATAAAACTTGAGGAGAGGATTACAGTTTTTATAAACATCATGTGTTTTATGGGGGTTGAAGTTGGAAAATATACCTCATTTATTCTTAATGTGTAAACTTACAAACATGGTTTAGAACTTTTGTAATAAATGGGTGGTATAAACATAATTAACTAAATATATGCATTTCCAACAATTTTCTTTATTGCCTTCAAACAAAAAAGGAAATAAAATATGGAAGGACTTATGGGTGTCAATAATTTAGAACATATGGAACCATAAGAATATGATTGCATTTAAATAAGGGAAAGTGGATGCAGAGGAAATATTTACTTTGACACAATTAAATATTTCTTAAATGTCTATTTCTCTTATAATGATTGGAATATATGCCCTATTGAGTGCATCAAATTAGTAACATAGGAATAGAATTCTCTAATCAAAATATGATGTGGAGGAAACATGTGTTCTAACCCACTCAGATTGCTCAGTCAAGAGGTCTCATTGGTTTTATGCAGATAATCTTATAGGAAAAGTCTTTACTAAGGTGCAGTGTTCTAACTTTCTTGTTTTAATTATGAGTAATAATGTCAGAAAACAAAATGTTACACATATGTTTATTTGCTCAACAGGAAGCTCTCAACATAACCTATAAATGAATTTAAATCTAGCATTGGACTAGTGGGATTGAATCTAATAACTACAAACAAGCAAAATTACTTAAGAAGTTACTTTTAATTTATTTGCATATTAAATGTGTAAGGACCTCTCTTTTCTTTTAAACTTTTTGTTATACACAGTATTATGATGAATTTGATTTATCCAATATAAAATCATGATCTTTTGTATATAGGTTGAGACACCCTAAAGTGTCTCTAAATATATATATTTATATTATTTGTCAATAAAAAATTAAAAAATAAATAATATTCTTTCAATTTCTAAATAAAATATATTTTTTTTATAAAACTTCTTCAAATCCTCTATAGCATTAGCTTTTTTAGTAAAATATTCTCAATTATTTTAATATATAGATAAGAAATGTTATGAATTATTTTTTCTCCTATAAAGATTGGAGAATTGAAAGTTTAACTTTAAAATTTAAAACTTATTTAAGGAGTACACAATAATAACCAAATTATAATTTATAATATATTTTAAAATAAATCATATAAATAAATTATTATCAATTAAATTAAGAAGCTGTATTATTAATACATAATTATATAAAAATGTCAATGTTTTAAAATAAAATAGGAAATTGGATCCGGTTGACGTAACTTCATGCTCAATGTAAACTTATATTATGATACATAAGTTTTATTTATTCTTTTAGAACAAAAACATGAAGCTAACTTTCAACCGGGTATGATTAGAAAGACGACACGACACATTGTTGGCATTGAGAAAAAAAAGTAAGAACAACCAAAACACTTAGATTCATTGGTTTGAAGTTATTTCAGTTTAACTTGCTATTTGAGTGTGTGTTCTGAATTTGCAATTGTATTAAATATTTGGGGAAAAAACTCATCTATAATGTACTAATGTCTCTAGTAAATCTCTATATATATCATATTTGTCGTTTATGAAAGAAAAAAAACTATTGAATTATTTTATTTGTGAAAAACGTTATTTGTGACGAGTTTATTAGAAGGTACTTGTAGGTTTTATTGAATTAGTTTTGAAATAGATTATATACTTTATGTGTTACTTTAGATGTGAATCAAACTAATTGTAATTGGTAAGTTTTAAATTGGTTTATTTTATTCACTTATGTTTTTTTAATATTTAAATTTGAACATACTAGTCTATAGAGATTAACAAATTATAATTATTTCGTTCACTCTTATAATCTAAATATACAATTTAAAAGTAAAACACTTTTTTCACTTATAATCTAAATATACAATTTAAAAGTAAAACACTTTTTTCATTTTATTGCTTACTGTTTCACCCATTATTTTGTGACTAATACGAAAATTCAATTCAAACTCAAACTAAAGATTTTAAATTGCTAACAATCACAAAAATAAGGTAATTGTTCAAAGAAAAAAGATCTACCTATAAAAGACTTTCTTATACTTAAGTTCCTGATAGAGTTTAAGAATATAAGATAATAGAGAAATGAGTATAAGAATGTATGTATTTTCTGGTGAAATATCATGTGTATTTATAGAGTTCTTAGGACCTATGAGATTTGTTGTAAAAATTGATAATATCAAGAGAATATGAAGTAATATAAACAAATATAACAACTTATGATATATATGATAATTAGTGAAATAATAACAATAATGTGATAACTTACTTGATATACTAGATAATTTGTAAATATATGGTATTGAAGAATAACATGACGTAATCAAACTACTAAGATTTGGTCACATAGTTAATATATGAAAATTTGCAGCAATAAATATATCTCAGAATATCTTTCAACCACTTTATGCTAGTAAAGTTGAATGGACCTTGTTGGACAACATCACTTAGCATATTTGTTGAGCAAGTATGTACATAAGGCCCCCAACCTCAGAAGTTTGATTAGCATATGAGGAATGTTTATTGCGAATGTAACTGGCCCTGGTCGAGTCATAGTCGACTTTACGTTTGTAGGTGGATTGGTCGTTTGGCTCAACCGTATGTGGTCGTCTTTGATCATGTTGAGGTATCTATTAACTTAATTTGTTCTTAACTAAGTTGTGGGTGGTTGTCTTTGACTTTATAGATGAATTGACCGTTTAACCAAGCTATGAGTAGTCGTCTTTGACCATGGATGTTGTCTTAAGCGCTTTGAATTATTGAATTAGGCAGGATTTGATGCCACTTATCTAAGCAAACTTTGTGTCGTCGATTTAGGCAAGCTTTGAGTTTGTTGCAAACTTAGGTAGGCTCGGGTGCCACCGTGGGGTCGAGGAAGCAAATCCAATATGGTAACCACCAGAAACATGTCGAGCAAGGTAGTTTTAGAGGAAGCATCTGAAGAACAACTCTTGGATCTTATGGAGATGATATGGAGAATAAGCATGGATATGGAAGAAATGAAGAAAAAACATGAAGAAGAATGCAAAGAGTTGTAGGCTCTAGGAGATGAAGACACATTGATAAGAAAACATATGAATAATAGGGGCCCAACCCCATCAACTCCAAACCAATCGAGGTCACCTAAACAAACATGTGCGAAACCTAAACAAACGGTCTAAGGAGAAAGGGAAGAGGCTAGTAGAAACCATAACTTATCCATCACAACCACAATAGACATGATCGAAGTACACCCGTTACCCGTTAATGGTAGGAATAGTGGATGCATCATCACTTGAGTTCTGGAAGATGCCTACGTTCAATAAGTATGATGGAACGACAAATTCGAATGAACTATTAGCACTGGGGTGATTCACCCTTCTGCCCGCAAACTCCGTTGATTATTTTGCTAAGCTTAGAGCAAAGTTTAGAGCTTAGTTCGCTACAAGCCTCCAACACCTGATGACGTCCATAGTGTTGTTCGATAATAGCCAGGAAGAAGGAGAATCCTTGTGGATCTTTATGGACCGATATGGGAAGGTGACTCTCTATATTAAGAATATGAGTTTTGAAGTGGTCGTGTATCACATGGTCATTTCGCTGAGTCTTTTGTTGACAACTTATGCATGTAGTTAGTTGTAAATATAAAAAAATTAAGGCAGAAGGTGGCAAAATTCATGCAAGTATAAGAGTTGAGAGATTTAAGAAAACATGTTAGAAGGGAAGAGAAGTGAGACAATTAAGTATGAAATTATCATGATAAACAATATTAAAAGGTAATGGAGTGTTATTAAAATAAAAAACCTATTAAGAAACCTATAAAATTGATGTAGAGATAAAACATTTAATATTTTTAAATCTATCGTATTTAATGAATTTTATCTTAATTGAACAATAATTTGAATGTAAAAATGTCTTTGATAGATAATCAAACGGTTTAGACGAACCGCCAATAAGAAAACCAGGTAAAGAAAGGTTTTGATAAATTGAATTAAAAGAATATAATCGTATACCTTTGCCCTTGTATACAAGAACAAAGAATTTTAACCATATCAGCGAAGGCGAAATTATTTAGTTAGTTTTTTTTTTTTATAATATTTCTTGTAATGTATTTTTGTTATGGTCAGATTAATTATATTATGTATTAATAGATTATATACGTTAAAATAAAGTTGGTCACAAAACTATGCTATGAACGAGGAGGTATAGTCTGAGTTAGTCGAAGAGGAGTGCAGTGAGATTTGTTTTGAACAGAGAAAAATAAAAATAAAAGCGTGTGAGAAAATGCAACGAGAGGAAGAAATGTAAAAGTTCTGCTAATGCGTTACGACCAATCAACAAGCACGTCAATTCAGGAATAAATTTATAAGAATCTCTCAGTTCCAAATTACAAGCCATGCTTCATGTCTCACGTTTTTCAGTTGCAGCTGTGTTTTTCAATAATTGCAACTAACCTTTTAAAAGGAAAATGTTATTCCAACAACACTTTTTTAACACAGTTTTGACAACGTGCACGTGGCAGCTTGCTATTGGCTCAGTAGGGGTATTTTAGGATTTTCACTCAAAATAAGGGTTACGGTCATAGATTTTTAAAAAAAAAAAATTTAAAACGAACCAATGAGGTGACGACACGTGGCGTTGTTAAAAGAGTGTTAAAAATCTGTTGTTGGAATATCGGGGTCCCTTTTAAAATATGCAATGACGCGAATCTTTTCCACAAACTGAACCTGTGTTGGTAATTTAGTCTGCTACATAGATGTAAGATGTGCACGAGACACCATTTGATGTACTTAATATCTACCCTCACCAACCGATAGTCGTACATGGTCAACGTCGTAACTGCAATGCCTACGCATAGCCACATTTTGATATGCTCTAACAATGGATACACTATTTTAAGGAAGATATTTTCATTTTTTTTTATTAAATGTGTGGCCAGATATCTGGGAGTTAGTCTAATCCGCCCGAGATTAGTTGGCCGGATCACCACTACCATCATTGTAAAAAAGCAATAAACATTAATTAATTATTATAATTGAATCGCTTTGCATGAGCATGAACACGAACACGAATGATCCTCGATGCTGTGTAGAACAAATCATGGTTGGCTGGCGAGGCCGGCAATCACATCAAGTGGGGTAAAGCTGCTTTTTACATGGAATTCACCTTTATTGAAACCAGATACAAAAATCTCGTAACTAAATAATAATAAAAAAGGAAAAATATAATAATAATAATAATATGTTAACAGTGGTAACAGAGGAAAAAGTTGTAGGAAGCTAGAAAAGGGTATTTTAATAGCCTCAGGAGAGGTTGTGGCTGAGGGAGGTTCGGACAGAAAATCAACCAACCGTTCGAATTTAGAAGCAGGCATAGGACTAAAGAGGAAGCAACCTAGTCTAATCAAACATAACTTATGGGTCTTAAATTGGTGATTTTATTTTGGGCGATGTAATCAAGTCAGCCGCAGCCACAAATGGGAAAATGATAAAAGAATTACTCTTGTCTAGAAGGAACAAAAATTATACAAGAATAATAATAAAATAGTACTGATATCTAGATAGATATGTTATATTATATGTGTGTGTGTGTGGGTAGTGGCAGAGTTATGCATCTTGTGGTGGAGAATTGTTGGTTGTGTGAAGTGTTTTGGGTTGTGTGGTGCTGCTTTTGCGCTTTCTTTCTACTCGATTTTCTTTGATTTCCTTCGCCACTATCCACTCACGTCATTGACCATCGATCCTCATCTTCTCTCTCTCTTATACTTTGTTTTCCCTCCTTCGATCCATGCCTTGCAATTTCCCAACTTCCGCTCACCGGTTACCACGTGGCACGAAAACGACGACAGAATTTTTACCAACGTCAACTGTTTGAATTTGTACCACACTCTCTCTACAGTTACTTTGTTTCCTTCTTTTAGAAACCTTCAATTCAACCACGACCACGTCAATGCCCTCGTGATGATTAGTTGTTGGAGGATTGTTACCGTTTCATTATTTCTACCGTTGGATTTTTAAGGTTTTTTTATTCCCAAGTAAAACTGAAATATTGAATGCATGGTCAGGAATAAAGGAGTTTAGTGCATTTTTGGAAAGACAGTTACTTAAATATCGTTAATCTTTTTAGGAACAATTCCAATGTTCGTTCTGCTATGATGCATTGAAAAGTCAGAATTTTATTCTAATAGGTCCAAACGCATGTTCAAACTTGCTTTTCATGGATCCAATAATCTGATAAAGGCCTGGGAAATTTGGAGAATAGTGAATTATTAAACTTACTATTCACTAGTGTATGATTTCAAATTTAATTTCCAAACGACTAATTTTATAACTCGTGTGTGATGTACGTAATTAGTTCATAACGTACACCACAATTATTATAATAATATAATTAAAACAAATTTTTTTAATTGAATAATCATATCGTAATAAATTTAATCAGTACGATGATTTAAAAGTATTAGCACATATTTATGAAGAACGTACTTCAAACAGTGAGCATCGAAGGTGGATGATGAAGAATCAGTACAACAGATAAAGGAATTTTACGTGAGAGAGGTGAGTCAACAGTCAAAGTCACTTGTTATATTAGTAAATTTTTAATATAATTTGTACTCCTAATACAGTTAATAATTTCGTATTAATACTCAATAGTTTTACATCAATTAGAAGTTGAAATTAATGTAATTTAAATACTTCTATTTTATTGGTATCGGAACAATAATACTTATAGTGAATTAATAACGAAATATTTTATTACAATATAGTGATTGATTAAACAATATCATTGGTTAATTTAGAATCGAAACAATTTGATTATAAAATTAACTTAAATTTTAAGACAAATAAAATTCAATTTTATATAATAATTCAAGAAGTAAAACATATTTAATTTTTTGCCTTTATAATTAAGTTTTATGGTAAAAAAAATGCTTGCAGGTAACAAAATAGTGTTTCAAAAAATCATTACTAGAGTAATGACATCTATATCCCAGTTAGGTTTGAGACCCGAGAAAATTGGTATTGTCAACGGTTACATGTTTGTATAAGAACGATATACAACTTGTTCCAAGATAATTATTTATGATTAGACCAACATTTTTTTCTCATCCAAGAATTCGTATAACTTTTATTAAAGATTAATTTATATCATTCCATATCTTTTGATCAAACTATATTGTACAGTGGGATTTAAAGTTCCTTTACATAAATATATACAGAATTTTATATTAATCTAAAATAATTTAATACTTATTTTATTCATTAAAATTATGTAATAATACTTTTTAAAAAATATTACCAGAAAAGTTAGAGATTTGAACGGATTTGTGGACGTAGCTTATGCAGTTGACCTATGAATTCAAAAGGAGAGGTCCTACACACATGAAAATTTGAGGATTGATAGAGTTTGGGAAGTGGATAATCCAACCTATCTCGTGTTTATTAACTGTCTCTATATATAAATTATCATTTAGTAAGGTTACCTAAAATATTTATTAAGCTGACTTTTTACTATTTTATAACACTAAAGATAAGATGGGTAATAATTTGGAAGATAGTCACTAGATAAGATGTTAGGTGAGGAATGCTTCTGCAGCTATCACTTAAGTCTTTCTGACTTAGAAAACGTTTACATAGCTCTTAGACTTTGTCGTTCGATGAGAATTCCTTCCATAACTCTCATGATGTCTTTCCGATCTAGGAAACACTTCCGTAACTCTTAGAGTTCACTGATCAGTGAGGAACATTCCAAAGTGAACTCCAACGTGAGCGACCTCTCTTAAGCTCACAATAATCCTTACGCACCTCTTCCAATGAAGAGCTTGCTTGGGCTTGGGGGGCTTGTGTACTGTGTGACTCAACCAAAGATCAAGCGGTCGACCCTCCAACAAGGAAATGACCCACCGATATGGAATAATCAATAATGACAATTAATCTGAGCAATAATAACTACTAATAAGTAGTTAATGAGAATAATAATCATTTATTGACAATTAATAGAAATAATGTCATTTATTGATGATTAATGAGTCAAACTTAATAATAAGCTCATTATAATAATTTATAAATATTTGTGTAACAAAAAAGACAGGAAATTTAACTATAATTACTAATGTTTATTGTAAGATTATTATGCAAAATCACAAACTTAAGCATGGAGTGTCTTCTGCAGATACCCTTCCCCGAGGCTAAGATAAGGAGAAGAGAGAACAATATAACCTGAAAAATGAGACGAACAACTTTGAATGCTTTAACTTAGAGATCTCAACCTACCTAAACAAAATAAATAATTTTTTGTTGGTAACCTCATTTTGGATATTTCAAGTAATCCTCACTTAACATCTCAAAATACAAATTGCTGACCATAGTACTACCAATATTTGTCTTTTATGATTTCTTTATATAAATTAAGAATAAAAATAAAGATATTACCTTTTTAAAATATTGTCACTCCTTTTCTTAATGTATTATTTTTAGCTATTGTAAATATGAATACTGATGTAATTTATTTGTAGACAATAAACAATTAATATTTCATTGAAAACTGATATATCTATCGACTTAAATTAAAAATAATAATTTCTTTTATTCTTTTTATTGGATAGTGTTGTCAATAAAGACAGTCTTTGTTTGTTCGTATTGTAAATGCACTATTTTATTTAAATAAAAATATATACATAAATTAATATCTTTTTAAGGAAAAACATCAATCAATTTAAATTTAAAACTAAACAAAATTGTATTCATTTTAAAACAAAAAGAAGACATTTTGTTCTAGATTATAGTAATTTCAAAAACTAAACAGAACCGAAACAAAAAAAAATTGGAGAGACAATTATGTTTTACAAAAATATTCTATAATCCTTTTTTTCAATTTTTAATGTGTGTTTGATGAGATGAATAAATTATTTTTAAAAATTTATTTAATTGATAAATAATGGTTTAAACTCACGGATGATCCTCGTGTTTGTATGAGAATCTCAGTTGAGTTCTCATGTTTGAAAGGTCTCAATTGGTTCATAATATTTGTAAAATTGAACTAATTTTACCCTATCCGTTAAGTTGTCCCCGGTGTGAAACTGATGACGTGTTTATGCTGATATGCATTGTTTAATTAGGTGAAATTTTTATTTAAATTAAAAAATTATGACATTTTGTTGCACCGCATGCAAGAATAGGGTTTCGCCTCTTCTCCCCTACCGCGCGCGTGGAGATTCATGGTTGTTCTTCTCTTTTTGCTATTTCACAAATGATACAGGTGAATCAAACTTATGGTGTAAATTAGAAAAGCTTGATGAACAAATTTTGCAAGGAATTTTCTATCGATATTGCGATACGAAGGTGGAGGCTTGGTGGTCGTGGTGCTGCGGTGGTGATGAGATGATTGCGCAGGGTTCGCAAGAGAATTAGGGAACACGCTATTGGGTTTTGCTGTGTAGGTTTGTGCGATAGTGGAGATAAAGGAGACGAACACAGTGATAGCGGTGCATGGTAGCGGCGACTTGCAATTGGGGTTTTTCTGATTATAGGTTTGTGTTGATGGTGGGGAGAGCACGATTCTGGGTTGGTTTCTGGTGGCTTCGAGTTGCGAAAATGGTGACTGGCCGTGAACATGGGGCTGCACGATTCAGGAGAATACCATGGAAGAGGCTTGCGATTTGGCTCGCAAAGATTATGGATGCGTTCATGGATATTTGCAAATCGTAGCGGCCATGGAGGCGTTGTTGGCGTTCCGGTGATGGTCTGTTGCAGTGGAGAAAATTGGGTGGTGGCGTGAAGTCTTGCGCGGTTGATGGCGGCTGTTTCCTGAGGCAATGACGGTGATGGTGGCGGCACCCTTGCGTCACAGTGGCAAGGGTTATGAAATTAGGATTTTTGTGGAGATGATGATGATGTGACAACAAGGGTTATCAAATTCCCCATCATTATTTAAAATTTATTTCCACGTAATAAGATCACACATATTAGTATCACCACATCAGCAGACTTTAACGATGTTTAGGATAACTTAACGAATAAGGTAAAATTGGCTCAATTTTACAACTATTATGATCCAATTGAGACAATTTCAAGTATGAGGACTCAACTGAGATTTTTATACAAATATGAGGACCGGGTTTAAACCATAAATAATCTATCTTTGTAAGTATTATTTATATTTATTTCGACTTAGATAGATAATTTAATAATATTTAATTTTTTATACCAACCGTATATTCGTTTCAATCGTATTATTTTATTCAACTTCTTATATATAAAAAAATTTAATTAGTAAAAGACTCATAATTTATTAAATAATAATAAAAACTTATTTTATTTAAAGATGTTTATTTCTTTCTTTTTCTTATATAATTTTCTATTATTTCATTGTTGTTGGATTTATTTAATATTTACAAACTATATCTTAATATTTAAAATGTTTTTTCACTTGTTACAATTTTTATTATATATTTTTTTCTTTTAGTTTTCTTTAAATGAAGTATTGCATTTGGTCACACATTTAATGGTTTCTATACCTTTTTAACATATGTACTTATTGATTATTTTTTTCATCATATAAAAATAGTTGACTATTAATTTCAAGGATTCAACAATATAGAATTTTAAATGTTTCTCATTATAAAATTGAATCATAAATAATAACATCTTTTGTTTGTTGTGATTTTTATTTTGTTATAAAAAGTTATTTGAATGATAATTTAAATAGTAAAGAAACAGCACAGATATACCATAATCAGATAAAAATATAAGGGTGTTGCTCCGTACACCATCCCACTTTGCTCCCTGTACCACCACATTTTTCTAAAATTCCAAAACTATCCTTTATATTTTAAAATATTCTACACCACCACCTCTTTTCTTCAACGGATGTCAACATCCGTTGAAGAAAAAATTCTTCAACGGATGTGCCACATCCGTTGAGTTTTTTTTTTTTAATTTATTGTATTTTAAATTAATATATAAATATTATTTAATTTTTTTAAAATTATTACTTAATTATTTATAAATTAATTTTATTTTATTTAATAAAATAATTATTATTAATTTTAATTTATGTATTATTATTTAAATAATAATTAAAAAATTTGTTATAAATATATTAAAACGGATGTGCCACATCCGTTAACGGATGTGGCGACATCCGTTGCATTTTTTTTTTGGTTTTTAGTTTTTTTTTTAATTTTTTTTATTTTAAATTAATGCATAAATATTATTTAATTATTTAAAAATTATTAATTAATTATTTATAAATTTATTTTATTTTATTTAATAAAATAATTATTATTAAATTTAATTTATGTATTATTATTTAAATAATAATTAAAAAATTTGTTATAAATATATTAAAACGGATGTGCCACATCCGGATGTGGCGACATCCGTTACCTTTTTTTTTTTTAATTTTTTATATTTTAAATTAATATATAAATGTTATTTAATATTTTAAAAATTATTATTTAATTATTTATAAATTAATTTTATTTTATTTAATAAAATAATTATTATTAATTTAATGTATATATTATTATTTAAACAATAAATAAAATACTTTTTAAAAATTTATTAAACGGATGTCAACATCCGTTGAAGGTGAAACGGATGTTGACATCCGTTTTATAGAAGGGCAAATTAGGTATGGGGAGGTGCAGGGAGTGGTTGGTGGTGGTGGAGGGAGCAACTCCCAAAATATAAATATGCATGAATTTAGACTTTAAAAATAATAATAGTAATTGTTCATCCCACTTTAGTGTCATTCCTATTGTAAAAGGCAATTTATATAATAAGAAGCCCAATTAAGAAACCACAATGAATTGGACCGGCCCAATTTATTCTGCGAGGAAAAAAAATATGTTACTCCTAGTCCATTATCAACCATTCCTGTTATAACAAACAGAAATATATATTATAATTAAGCTAGAAGAATGGCGTCAAACGATTTTTTATTTCTAAATTGTAAATTTTTTTCTACCAAAAGACCGATACTACTTGTATTGAAGATTTGAAAAAAAAAATGTATAAAAGGAGAAAAATAGTTTAAGGTCAAACTAATTAGGATTATAGTTTTTAATTTCTTGCTCTATTCTTAAGTGTGTCGATGTAGACTAAACTTCATATTCTGTAAGTTTTGTATCTAAATAGAATTAAAAATAATAATTTATTGAAGAGTTATTTACATGGTTTAAAATAGAAATTATTCAAAGTATTTAAAATCTCTAGTAAATATCTTTAATTTAAGAAAAGATGTTAGTACTGTTTGATTTAGAGCTTAATTTATGTGCAATAATAAGGAACATATTTTTATATTGCAAACTAATTAGAAATTGTAATAGCGTTGATTTATAATTGAATGAAAACATAGAACTTTTAAATTTATAATTGTATTCTAGTTTCTTCTTTTTTCAGTTAATTATATTTTTAGTTTCTTAAATTTAGACTTTCTTTTATTATTCAATTTCTTTTCGATTGATTGAGCCTTTTTCTTGAAAAATATATAGTTAATTTTGTCATAAGAAAATAGTTAATTGGTCGGTTATTATTTATTGCTTTATTCAAATGAGAAAATGCTTTACCCAAAACCTGGTGTCTTATATCATAGAGTCTTGGTATTACTTGGGACCACGACATAATAGATGCTTTTTTTGGACAGAGAACTTACACATCGTTCAGATTTTTGTAAGAAGGGATCAACAGTCTGCACCTGCCTAGTTCGTTATTGATAAGTCTATTGTTTTTTTAATTGAAAGGGAAACTAATAAGATTTTCATGTTCTTACTAGTATTAGGGTATGTCAAACTTAGTCTCTTCTTTATTGAAACTAACCATGATTAAGAAAGGCAGAAGAAAAGCAGAAAATAGAAATAATCAAAAGGAAGAGGAATTGATATTTTTTTATACAAACTAAATTAATGACTTAACATTAAACAATGATGCTTAACTAGTTATATAATATAGTTAGTGAATCATGGTAATATTATTCCTCTGCCAATTTCTGTTTCTGATAATGGTCGACAAATATACACAAAATCTCACACTTTCTTAAACTCACCCACGTATTCATCCTGATTATGATTCAAGAGTTTCAAACCAAAGGGAAAGAACAATGGGCTTGCAACACAGCTGCCAGCAATTCATACTGTAAATTTGGTAGAAGAATGCTTTGGTCCAATACTAAAGTCTAGTTTTCGGCTTTTACAATTTGATTACAATCCAACCCTGTTGTGAATCACTATTTAAAAGCATGGACAAGTCCGCAGGACCCAAGTACATACCTCTGAATAAATACATCAGACTTCTAAACCTTGAGTGTACCTCATTGAACCGAATCATTGTTTTACACTCAGAAAAATAAACCTCATTGAACCTAATCATAATTTGAGAGGTTCATGTAACTAAAGGTAATCAACAGAGAGTTTTTCTAGAGTTCTTGGATATGGTATATTTAGAAGTCACTATGTCAGCAAATGATTCCTAATTAGTAGCTTGTTCACATCAAGTTGGCCAAAACTGTGTTCATGGTTCATGAGAATTTCCCCTTTCACCAAACTAACGTTTTCTTTACGTGGTGAAATAACCACTCACAGCTTGATCTCTACACTGTTAATTTTAATTTTTAATTACAGTCGAACATCAAAACACAAACAGCGTGATCCATGCAAATATTGTTTAGTTTGGGGTGTCCAATTTCCTTCAACATAATTGAACTGGAGTACCAGGATAAAAGTAAGACAATAATAAAATTAAACTTTTTGTTGTTTCTTAGATCTATCATTGGTTTCCATGCAAGAACCTCCAAATCAAATGTATAGTAGAAAGATAACATACACAACCCTGCGCCAATGGGTATTGAAGCAACGTAATAACAAACTTGTACAATAACATACACATGCTAACCAACCAAATATCTAATTTACAGTGTATAGTTTGTTCAACCAAAGAAGATACTTTTCAAGTTCAATAAATTCTTCTTCATATGACACAAGCCTGGCTGAAAGCAGAAAAAAAAAAATCAATGGCTGCTAATTTGAGTGAATATGCTGCCAAAAATAAAGCAGCTTACAAGGTAATACATTTATTATGGTGTGCAAATTTTCATAAATGAAATACATTATTGCTGTCAGTGAAATAAAATCAATACAAAAGTATGAAATTGACATCATTGGTTAATTTTATCTTTAACATTACAAATTTGGTTCCCAATGTTAGAATCTAAATTGAACAAGAAAGAAATGCCTGATAGTTGTTAAAATGGAACACTAAAATAACTTATAGTTCCCAAATTCAAGACTAAATTGTCGGTAATTATTGAAGTCAACAACTAAATTTGCCTTTTCTTAGGTTAGGACCAATGATGTCAAATTTATAGACTGAATTGCTATTTTGGTGGTAAAGAAAACCTGATTCAGAGTTAATGAACTTATAGTCTTGTATAACATTGGGGTTGTGATTTTCATATTCCTAACTAATTTATTTTTTGGAAGATAATGTAGAAAGAAGAAAAGAAAAAAAGAACTGGGAATACCACTCCCAATCACCTCCCTCGTCCAGGTACCCCCAGTAAAAGTGCACAGAAAGTAACAGTTATCAATAGGTGTTACTATTCATTTAATATAGGATTTAATCCAATGGGAATCAATTACTGCTTGTATTCAAACTTAAATAAGGATAAAATGGTAATTGATAAATTGCTATGACATTCATGTATTACCTGAAGTTAGTAGGGATATAGACATTGCTCTATACTCTCGTTATGCATCTGTTCATACACCAAAAATAAGCAGGTTAAATAAGAAAATAAAACTAATCAACTAGTAATCATATACTCCCAACTGAAGTAATAGGTGAAATCCTACAAGGTTTAGGTTATTTCATTATTTGATGGTCTCCAAACAGCAAAAAGTATTGAATTTTTTTAATATTTTCAACAGCAAGTTTGGTAATCTAGAACTAAAAAAGGACTAGGTAGCCTCCTTGACAAAAACAAGCTATATTGAAAAGATAAATACCCATATTTTGGTTTGTTATTTCCTTTTGCCAAGGAATTACTTTATTAACTCTTTCCTTTAAAACCTCTCAAATCCAACATTAGCCTTAGTGTGTACTGGTGAAATTTGCCCCTTCTACTAGGGTATGCCAGCCTATGAGTGTTCCCTAGGCCTAGAGGTCCTGGGAAGTTATCTCCCCATTGCAAAGCATTGTGGGAAAAGTGGGTAGCATATGATGGATAGTTGTAAAATCCAGTCCGAACATGCTCGGATTGGTTTAGTACCTTCAGCATTTAACTTGAAGAATTGAATTGTAGTACTCATACATAAGAGAATAGGTGAGCAGGATTATAAGCCTGAAGGATATGTTTTCAACATAAATGGTTAAATGCAACACATAACAAGTGATAGGAATTGGATTGAGCCTTAGGTAAATATATTTAGTGTCAAATATCATCATTGACATTCCACACAATGAATCAAACCATTCAAATTTGAGTAAACTAACTGCATACAAAACTTAACTTCAAAAGTTGATGATAACAATCTGGCCCATTACAAATACTTCCATGCTTTTGAAGCACAAGTATCATCAATGTTATTGCAGCACAGATTCAGTAGTAACAATATACTTTTACAGCTTGGCTTAATTACTAATTTAGTTCCTACAGTTACAAAAACTTTCGGTAAAACATTTCCTTTTAACCTTTACACATAATTTTGGATTCTATTTAGTTGTTGCACATGTCATTTTAACCATGTTTGGTTCCTACTGTTCATGGTCTAGGTTAAAATCCTTACATATGGATTACTCACACAGTTGTTGAATTTTCGTATTACCCAAATTACTTTAAATTTGGATAAGGAATGGTTTTAAATGTCATACAAGACTTTTCTATTATTTATGCTGTAGTGTCAACCAGCAAGCCAGTTCTCTGATATATGTTTCAGATTTCCTCCTTTATTGCTTCAGCACGGAAGTTACAATGTTTTGATTACAAAATTGGGTCACGGTTTCCCACATTTAAGAAGTTAGTAGTTATCGCTTCCATGTTTTTAAACAAATGGACCAGGCTTCTCATGTTTGTAACGTGTGTGTGGGTATCAAGAAAAAACCTTGACAGGGAGCTCCGTGGAAAATAGAACCTAAACATGAGTCCTGGATTGATAATTTTTCCACAAGTATTTATAAGGGCCAAAAAAAAAAAACTAAATGAATTGAACTTCTTTTATAAATGTGTAGTTGGATAAGTTAAATTTCATGCTCCTACAAAATTGACAAATTTGATCTTAGTTTATCCGAGAAACTCACAATTTTATCTTCTTATTTTCTCCTCAGACAAGTAGTTATTATGAAGAATATCACTCAATCATAATCATAATATCATAGCTCCTTTTGACATCGTTCACTAATCTCTAGTCAATACGATAACTTAGACAAATACCAAACTTGACTGAAGAAAGTAGCATGCATATGTAAGTAGTATCCAATACTCAATTCTCTCTGTTACCAATGCTACACGAGTAAGATGATTAGTCAAACCAACTATACACTATGCAATGTTAAGTCATAATACCGAAATTATGATGGTTACTGTGAAATAAAATTATAACAGGGTGAAACCAAACCTCTGTGCTCATCGGAAGCATCATGATACACCTCATGCTCCTCCTCAGGCACAGGTGGAAGCTCCACCTGTTCCCCAACCAGAACATCACCGCCGTTACCGTTGCCGCTACTACCGTTGTCGTTCTCCTCGGGGTAACGCACAACCACAACGGGACACACGCAATGGTGCACGCAGTAATCGCTGACACTGCCGAGCCTTCCTTTGGCGGCTCGCTTGGACGCGCCGAAGCCGCGGCTTCCCATGATGACGGCGCTGAGCCCGAGGCGCTCCACTTCCAAACACAGCCTCTCCTTCATGTCGTGGTCCTTCACAATGTGGATCTTGAACGGTATCTGCGCCTCCACCAGCGGCTGCGCCACGTCGCTAGCCTTCGTCGACGTAAAGTTGTCGAAGTCGTCCTCCAGCTTCTGCCGCGACTCCTCATCGCCGCCCTCCTCCGCCACACTCAGATCCACCGAGCCCCAGTCCGCGCCATACAGGACGCTCGTGGGACGCACGTGCAGAAGGATCACCCCGTCGCCCGGTCGGAGGTAGTTCTGCACCGCCCACCGCACCGCGTAAGCACTCTCGTCGCTCAGATCCACCGCGATCGCGATTTTCCGCTGCGAACCGGTCACGAGCGCGAACCGTGGGGAGAAAGTCGGAAGCTGAGGGTCCGGTGATTGTGGATTCATTGCGAGCGAATAACCGGAGAGAAGAAGAAAAGTTGAAGGTCAATGCAAAAGTGATCAAACTTTGTGAAATTGATTTTGAACAATTGATTTATTCACGGACTCTCTGAAGAGAGGTTTCTAGAATTTCTCAGTTATTTTTTCCCCTCACTGTCTTCAAGCGTCAGCAGAACCCACACTCTGTTCTTTGAAACTGGAAAGTATAGTGTGTGAAAGGGTGCCTTCGTCTTTTGACATCGCTTTATTGTTTCTTTTTGGATTAAAGTCCCTATTTCTTCCTCATCTAATTGGTGACTAGATTGTGCTTAACTCACCTTCTAATTCTGTCCAATTTATGTCTCAATATCCACCAATTATAAATAAACCATTCAACTTGAGGTCATTTTATGTGCAAACTTTTTTTTTTAAAAAATTCTCTTATAATTTTTTATTTTTAATTATACACTAAATCCGGTTAATTATGTTTTATTTAATAGTAGAGTTTGAAAGCTATTTTTATAAAAAAAAAACCAATTTAATAGTAAATGATAAAAGCATAAAAAATGATTTTACACCCAGTATACAGTTAATTTATAAAATAGATAGTTGAGATAAGTTAAAAGGGTAATTGTCCTTAGTGAGGTTTGTGTTGAGAAGAAATGAAGCCAAAATGGGTGGGAAGAGTTTTGAACAGGGACGTGTCAAAGGGATTTCATTAAAGGGAGGGTCAATTTTTGTAACATAATGAATGGTGTGTTGGCATGTGTGTTAAATTTCAAAATGATTTTAATAACAGCTGGGTTTTGTGATGTGTTAATTGAATCTGACTTCTCTTTTACATCCATTACTAATTGATTGAGCATCGCTGGATTTGGATTTATAGCAGGAAGTCATTGTCCAATCAATGCATGCAGTTCAAGAAAACGCTTTCTCCTAACCATCCCTTCCATTCTACCACTTTTAAACATATTTAAATTAAAATAATTTTTTTATAAAAAAATGAATTTAAACATAATTTATTTTTAAGAAAACAATTCATAATGATGTTTACTTCTATTTAATTTACGTGAAACTTTTAACATATTGCTTTATTAATTTATATACATTTTAAATTAAATATTAATTAATAATTTAATAACATGTAAAATAATAGACTTGATAAATAATAAATTTTGTTAAAATAAAATTTAATTCATAATTTTGATAAGGTGAATAAACTTTAAATTTAATTTAAGAAATTTTGTCATAATATATTCTAATACATAAGTGATGCAAAAGTGCATCAGTGATGCAAAAGTGCAATGTGAATAGTTGTCCAAGTTAAAGAAAGAGGTAAGGAGAAAAATGAATGAAAAGGAATAAGAAGATTATGAGAAATAGGAGAAGAAAAAGAAGAAGAGTCACGTTAGTACATGACAATGATGATAACCCTTTGAGGAGAGGAGGAAGAAGAAAATAATGAAAAAAAAAAATATAAGACAAGAAAGAAGAAGACTATTTTACTAACAAATTTTATTAACAACCAAAATTTGTTGATAATTACTCATAAATTTGTATCGATAAATTTTATATCTATTAATTAGTAACATTTATGTATCATCACTTAGTGTTATTTAAATTATAAATGAATTTTTATTATCCATTAGTTGAACTTTTAATAATATGTCATGTTCTATTAGGTTTTGTTCACTTGAATGGATTTGAAGAGAGTAATGGAGGAGATTTTAGAGGATTTGAAGATAAATTTTGTTGTTGTTTATTTTAGTGAATTTGGAGGTAAATGAGAGTAGATTTGAAAGTAAATTTTTTTAATCTGTCACGTCAATTAAATCCTATACTAATTCTTACAAACTTTACTTCCAAATTCATTCTCACTTACCTCCAAATTCATTCAAATAAACAACAACAAAAATTATCTTTAAATCCTCTTAAATCCCCACGATTATTCTCCCCAAATCACTTTAAGTGAACAAGACCTTAGTGATAATTCGACCATAAAAAAATGAGATGGTATGAAAAAAATCAAATATCTTCTGCTCCTTTTGAAGTAATTTTTCTTTAACATAAGAGATACAATATATAAGAGATACAATAAATATATAAAAATGAAAAATCATATTTTATGGATGAACCAAATAATTAATTATTATATGATTATTATCGTTATCATGAAATATCCTTCACTGCAAAAGAATAATAAGGTTACTTTCTAAATATGGAATTTTACTACATTAACAAGATAAAATATACAATAGAAAAGAAAAATATAGAATCCTTTAAGAGTAAATAAAAAATTGGATTGCTCTCATTGATAGAGCAGCTTTAAAGTAGTGCATGATAGAGAAAGAGAGGAATTTTGCCGTTTATGAAGGAAAGTTGTAAAGAGCATGGCGTTGGAACAGTCTTAAATTAGTATCTGATCAAGATTGTGTAACTGTATGGAAATTCATTGCTGGTATTACTGGTTTTCTAGTAATGAAAAAAATATGATGTGATACACAATATAGACATGAAAAATATTTTTCTATAGAACAATGTAACAATTGTATGAATAATACATGGCTTCTTAATTATTCTTTATGTCTGTTTCTACTTCTAATTTGCAAACTAAAAGCAGACCAATGGATCCACTCCTGTGAGAGGAGAAACAGTGGCCAAGTTGAAGGTGGCAATCAATGATTTTGGACGAATTGGCAGAAACTTTCTTCGTTGTTGGCACGGCCGAAAAGACTCACCCCTTGATGTTGTTGTTGTCAACGATAGTGGTGGTGTCAAGAATGTAAGTCATCTAACTGTCTTGGCTTAGCTAGTTTTATTGGCACATATATTTTTGTTTCACTAATTCTGCTTCACGTATGATCCAGGCTTCACACCTGTTGAAATATGATTCTATGCTGGGAACATTTAAAGCAGATGTGAAGATACTAGACAATGAAACCATCACTGTTGATGGTAAGCCCATCAAGGTTGTTTCAAGCAGGGATCCTCTTAAGCTTCCTTGGACTGAACTAGGAATTGACATTGTTATCGAGGTAACCTCCATTACTTGATTTATCTTAAACATCTTGTAATGAATTAAAAATTTGTTTACTAATGGAAAATGTGGACATTTTGGGTCCGGTGGATTTATAATATGGGATATATCAGAGTCAAGATATAAGCTATCACCTTTTTCACTGTCAGTTGAATAGTAAGATATTTGTTTTCTTCCTTCCCCTTCTTGACTGATTTTGTTTTTAGTGGCCAAGAGGATTATTCCTTTGTAGAGTTATTTCCAATGGCTATTATTGGAGTTATTGGAGGTCTACTAGGTAGTAATTTTTTCCTTTATTTTGGACTTCATCTGTACTGTGGGTTTTACTTGGATCTTGTTCGATTTTGTTAATGTAGTATCAATAATTTGTAGGAGCTTTATTCAACCAGCTTACTCTTTATATTACCACTTGGCAATGAAATCATGTCTTGTATCCATTTTAACGTCACTGATTTCATTTGGCTTGCCACTTCTAAGAAAATGTACTCCTTGCCCTGAATCTGATTCTGCATCTGGTATTGAATGTCCTCGACCTCCTGGAATGATTGATTATGACTTAGCACTTCTCTTCCAACCAATGTTGATGATTGGAATCAGCATTGGAGTTGACTTCTATGTCATTTTTCCTGAGTGGATGCTAACCGTTTTGCTAATAATACTTTTCGTTGGTAAGAATCAGGTACCTTTCATTCTTCTTTCTCTCATCAAGTTTTTCTGTGTAGATTTTTCTTGGAAACCGTTCTGATTGGAGAATTTTTCACAGAGGTGGCAAGTGCTACATCCATTTTGGCAATGCTATTTTCAGCATCTATGGCTATGGTGGAATATTACCTTCTCAAACGTTTCCCCGTTCCTTATGGTATGTATGCATGAAAGAATGAACAGTGTGCTGGATGACTAGTAATTTGCCTATTCAAAGAGCATGTGCTTAGTACTAGATATTTAATGGACCAAGAGGGGCTTAATGAAGCAATAACTTGTGATTTTAATGTTAAAGTTTGGATATGGTCTTGTAGTACTGTGCTTGGTAGGTGTAGCGACTGTAGCTTCAGTTGTTGGACAGTATTTGGTGAGAAAGGTGGTTGCCATATTGGGGAGAGCATGTGTGATAATTTTCATCCTAACCTTCACACTGTGTGAGTGCAGTTTTACTAGGTAGGTGTAAGATGGTTTTGTTTTGTTTTGTTTTGCAGGTTTTGTAAGGCAAATGTAAAATGGTTTTATTTGGTGACATGACATGACAGGTGGAGTAGGAGTTGCACATATGATCGAAAAGATTGAACGCAAAGAGCACATGGGATTTGGAAACCTCTGCATGTACACGGCTAAAAATTAAGGTTCATGAGGCCTAATATTTACAGGGCTGTTTAATGCAGTTTTGTATTGTCTTTGGTTAGATTAGTACCACATTTTTGTATTTCCTTAAGTATACTTTTAGTTCACTTGAAACACAAAAATTCATTGTATTAGTCATCAAATTTCAACAATTGATCCTGTATTTGAGGTATACTTTTTGGTTCATATTTTCTCAGGGAGCCACGACTTTGGCCAGAAGAATATTTGCTTTTTTAGATGTGGTTTATATTTGTTTTTAAATTAATATCCTTGTTTAAATGGAAAGAGAATCAAATAGTAAAAAAAATCACTTCTTATTTGTTTCTCTTTTCATTTTTTATTTATTATGCGTTCACAAATTATTATTAAAAATTGTGTTTACTTTTTATATTATTATAAACTATTTAGTTTTGTTTTATGAAAATGAATATAAAATATTATTTCCGACCAATGATATATTAGTTATGTTTTTGGAAATAGAAATGATGTCGTGAATAAAGATGATAAAGAACAGTGAAAATAGAATAATTCTGGTGCTTTTTAAAAAATTCTTACTAATTCTTACGGTTTTTGAGAAATCCCTACTAATCTTGACAGTTTTTGAGAAACCTAATCCCGGTGGTTTTGAAAAATTCTTGCTAATTTCGGCGGTTTTTGAAAAATCCTACCAATTCCAACGCAACTTTTTTCAGAGGTTTATGTAACTCGAAGAATTGTATTTTCTGGAGGTTAAAACCTCGCACGTTAAAAATAACCCCTACTAAAATTATATACTTTTGTAGTGTATTAATATTAGGATTGGGTTGGGCCAAATGGCCCTATTTATGAAATTTTTTTGTTCAATAATTTATGCAATCCACTTGTTTTATTAAATAAAATAATTTTCCGACATATGTTTCATATAATTCGTTAATAACAAATTTTAATTTAACTATGCTTTTTACTTTACATTTTCGCAAATTTCTTTTTAAAGCGCTGCAGTAATAAACACAGCGAATGTTTTAAACAATGTTTTTTCAAAAATAGTAACAATATTAAAGAAGCAGTTTTTATTTTATAAAGTGTTTTGTGGTATTAATCTTATAATCTGTTTATTTTGATTTTATATTTATTAAAAAGTTAAATATGATTTTAACTCCTAAATTTGAATATAAAATTGATATTTATGTATCAAATTTTGATATAATTTAGTTTTTAAATTTACTTCGTAAATTTCAGACTAATATTTTAGTTATTTATATCATTTGACTAATATATAATACTTTTTAACAGTAAAAATATAATTGATGGTATTTAATTAAAATGATTATATTCATTTGTTTTTTAAGTTTATAAAATGAATTCTAATTATTGTTTAAATTTACAAGTAAAAACATACTTAATTATTAATTAAATTTATGATTATTTGAATTAATTTTTCTTGTGGAAAAATAATAAATAATTATATCAACGCATAATTATTAAAACAAGATAATATTTTGCATATGGCCACGATATATTTATATTGATACTTTGTTTTGAATATATATTATTCAATATATTTTGATTTTTTTTATTTAGTGCCCGGACATTTCTTAAAAAAATACATGCAAATTAAATAATGGATTTTATCCAACTTTAAGATAAAATAAATTTAGACTAACTCATTGTACCAAGAATAATCCCAAAAAATACCTTATAATGTTTAATAATACTTTAAACAACATCATAAACATCTTTTAAAAATATTGAAGAACTTGGAGGCTTCAGAAGTCTATGTTTGTCCTATAAAGTTTACTTTTAGTCTTACATTATATACTATTAAATAATATACTATTTTATATGTCGTTGTATAAAAAACATATTCTAAACTTAAATAAAAGACTTTCTAATATAATTATGCAAGTAAATATACACGTTGCATGTGTGATCACATTAAAAAACTTATAGTTTATTTCTCTTTTTATCCTTTTTTTTTATTGCTTTTGTTATTACCTGAAGGATTCTTATCCTGTGTAACATATATAACTCTGAGCTTGAGTCCACTCAATATCTATTTTCTAACTGAAACTAGTCCATCACTAACTAACAATGCTGATGAACATGAGACATGAGTCCAAAGGAGGGCAATGTGGCAGAGAAGAAACTAGTTTGGATGACAGATTACACATTTTTTTTTGCAGAAGCTTATCTCATGGCATTCATGTTGGTCGAAGATGGAGGTGATCCCAATACTTACAAGGAAGCTTCTCAAATTGTAAAATGGAGAGAAGTTATGAATGTAGAGATTCAAACAATTGAGAGAAATAAAACATGAGAACTCACTCATGCATGAAAAGGAATCAAACCTATTGAAGTCAAATGGATTTTTAAAACAAAATTCAATGAACATGAGGATATTGAGAATCACAGGGCTTTGGTGGCAAAAGGATACTCAAGACAATATGACATGAATATTGAGAAACACAAATCATTAAATGTCATTTTTAATATCAATAAAAATTAACATACATAAATAATAATTTAATTAAATTTTATTCTCAAACATAAAGTTATATTATTAGTTTAATAAAAGAATATTAGTACTATTTTTTTTAAAGTCTTTATTTTCTTAAATATAATTTTATAATTAATTAATTTAATAAAAATATATTAGTACTATTTTTTATTAAAGATACTTAGAAGTTTAAAACGAATGTTTTACATGTTTTTTCCTTATGTATGTGGATGAACTTGGAATAAAATACTATTATCTTAAAGTTTTTTAAAAATCCATTATCAATCATAAATCTATTAAAAACTAACTAATCAAAACACATGTTTCTTAAGTGATTCCCAACTATTAATACAAGAGAAGTTTCTCATTCAAAACTTTAAAAACTAAATTTTTCAATTTTTGTTATTTTTATGTTGCAAAACTTTTTAGTTTTAGAAAACAGCAGCTCATACTTACCATCTAAAAATACCCTATCACCAAATGGATACTTACATCGATATTTATTATTGTAGTGTCTAATATGAACGTGAAAGTCTACGAAAAAAGACCACTACTTTTTATGTCGCTTTAGCACGAGGACAGCAAAACACCCTCATCACCGTTACTCGATGGAGCTAAGGTAGGATCATGTCAACATCATGTACAAATTTACTTACCAGCCAGGATTCATTTTAGATTTTATTTTATGGTGAAAATCTTTTACTTGTTTTCCATCAATTATACGCATTAATTCACTCTTCTTTTCCCAACCACCTTCTCAACTTGATCACCAAGGTCTTAATCATCATTAAAACGAGAAAATGATGTATAACAATACTTCTTGTTGCTTTATCTTAGTTTGAGTGAATTAGCATCGCATAATATCTCTTGAGAAACTCAAGTTGATAAATTTAAACGTTGACTATATATAAAAGAAGAGTTTTAAATTATTACATTATAATTTTAAAGTGAAACTGACGTGAATATTTATATGAATTGAATTAATTCATATCTTATTGTTGTTTTGTCTTCAGACAAGATGATATTCAAGGTTGAACTTGAGTTGTTATTTCCTTTTATTAATGGTCTTGCTTTAAAGTTTAGTCTTGTTTGTTTAGATTAGTTATAAAATGATTGTTTTTGTAAGATTAAGCATTAGCCCGAAGAGAAATACCGCTTCACAATTAGATATTGAAAGCAAAGCGTCCTTATGGTTTTAGTATAAACAATCAGGAGATATTACATAGCACTCTGTAAAAATCAGAAATATTATTTGATTTTTTCAAATAATGCAAGGTTTCAATTCATTGTGGCTTGATGGATGATTATGAAATGAAGTTTACAACTCATGACAACGACGCATAACACATGTTTCGTTAGACTAGTCAGAACAAAATGCGCCGTTTCGCTTGATGAACACAACAGTCGCTTGTTGCTCCTTCATTAATGGTTTCTTTGTGTCTGTTCCACTGCATTGAAATCCAAGTACAATATCTCCTTTAATTTTTCACAGCAAGTTGCTAACGTAAAATACCATGAAGAAGAATCCATGGTTCTGCATCACACTTCTCACCCTATTCTTCTCTTTGTTCACCCACAATTCCCTTGCGGCTCTCACAACCGTATCCGCAAACCAAACTCTCACCGGAGACCAAACCCTCGTCTCTGAAGGTGAAATCTTCGAACTGGGTTTCTTCAAGCCGGGTAATTCTTCTAACTACTACATAGGCATATGGTACAAAAAGGTCACCAAACAAACAATAGTGTGGGTAGCAAATAGAGACAACCCTGTCTCTGATAAGAACACTGCCACGTTAACAATATCAGCTGGCAATCTAGTTCTCTTGGATGGATCTTCTAAACAAGTTTGGTCAACAAACATGAGTTCTTCTTCCAGGTCTGGTTCGGTTTTAATAGCTATTCTCCTTGATTCTGGCAACCTTGTGTTAAGAGATAGGCATAATGGTGCTTCTGCTTCAGAACCTCTGTGGCAGAGTTTTGATCATCCAACCGACACGTGGCTCCCGGGTGGCAAAATCAAACTGGACAATAAAACAAAGCAACCTCAATACCTCACTTCATGGAAGAACAACGAAGATCCTGCGACGGGTCTTTTTTCTCTGGAACTAGACCCCAAAGGAACCACTTCTTATTTGATTCTTTGGAACAAGTCTGAACATTACTGGGATAGTGGTCCTTGGAATGGGCACATTTTTAGTTTAGTTCCCGAGATGAGGGCGAACTTTCTCTACAATTTCACGTTTGTGTCGAACGACAACGAGAGTTATTTCACATACTCCATGTATAACTCTTCAATTATATCTCGGTTTGTGATGGATGTCTCCGGGCAGATCAAGCAACTCTCGTGGTTGGAGACTGCTCAGCAGTGGAACTTGTTTTGGTCACAGCCGAGACAACAGTGTGAGGTATATGCGTTTTGTGGTGCGTTTGCGAGATGCACTGAGAACTCCATGCCGTATTGTAATTGCTTGCCGGGTTTTGAGCCAAAGTCACTGTCTGATTGGAATCTGGAGGATCATTCAGGTGGGTGTGAAAGGAGAACCAAGTTGCAGTGTGAGAATTTGAATCCCTCTAAAGGGGATAAGGATAGGTTTCTTGCGATTCTCAACATGGCGTTACCTAAACATGCACAATCTGTGGGATCAGGGAAGGCAGGGGAATGTGAATCAACTTGCTTAAACAACTGTTCCTGCACGGCTTATGCATATAACAGTAGGGGGTGTTTCATTTGGATTGGAAACCTTTTGAATCTGCAGCAGCTATCTTTAGATGATAGTAGCGGAGAAACTTTGTATCTCAAACTTGCAGCATCTGAGTTTCATGATGATAAAAGCAGCAAGGGAACTGTTATTGGTGTGGCCGTGGGATTGGTTGTTGGCATTGGGGTTCTCTTGGCCATTCTTTTGTTTTTCGTGATCAGGCGAAGGAAGAGAATGGTTGGAATAGGAAAGCCTGTGGAGGGTACGTTGGTGGCATTTGGGTACAGAGATTTGCAAAATGCAACGAGGAATTTCTCTGAGAAATTGGGAGGAGGAGGCTTTGGTTCTGTTTTCAAAGGAACTTTGGGGGATTCAAGTGTCGTGGCAGTGAAAAAGTTGGAGAGTATTAGCCAAGGAGAAAAACAGTTCCGAACGGAAGTTAGCACAATAGGGACAGTGCAACATGTTAATCTTGTTAGGCTGCGTGGATTCTGCTCTGAAGGCGCAAAAAAGCTGCTAGTTTATGATTACATGCCAAATGGCTCCTTGGATTTCCATTTGTTCCACAACAATAGCCGTAAGGTGTTGTTGGATTGGAAAATGAGATACCAAATTGCGTTAGGAACAGCAAGGGGACTAAATTACCTTCACGAGAAATGTAGAGATTGTATTATACATTGTGATGTGAAGCCAGAAAACATTCTCCTAGATGCTGAATTTTGTCCCAAGGTTGCAGACTTTGGCCTGGCTAAGCTTGTTGGAAGGGATTTCAGCAGGGTTCTCACAACCATGAGAGGAACAAGAGGTTATCTTGCTCCAGAGTGGATTTCTGGGGTACCTATCACTGCCAAAGCTGATGTGTACAGCTATGGAATGATGCTTTTTGAGTTTGTATACGGTAGGAGGAACTCTGAGCCATCAGAAGATGGCCAATTTACCTTCTTTCCAACCTTTGCGGCAAATGTTGTTGTCCAAGGTGGCCCTGTTGTTAGCCTTTTGGACCCTGTTTTGGAGGGCAATGCTGAGATTGAGGAGGTGACTCGAACAATAAAAGTTGCTTCGTGGTGTGTCCAAGACAATGAGGCTCACCGGCCAAGCATGGCTCAGGTGGTTCAAATCCTTGAGGGGATCTTAGAGGTGAATATGCCTCCAATTCCAAGATCCCTTCAAGTGTTTGTTGACAACCAGGAGAATTTAGTCTTCTACACCGACTCAAACTCCACACACAGTTCACAGGAGAAGAGCAACGTTTCTACGACCTCCTCCTCTCAAGCCAGAAGTAACATCTCTTTAGCAAGCTCCAAGTCCGCGGGAGGAGAAAATTAGAGTACAAATTGGTTTCTCTTTGTTAATAATGGTGACTAATGCCACTTTTTGGCTTTTACTAATGTAATTGTGATCTATGCTCATGAGATTTGTTTTTCCATGTTGGTTTTATATTCAATCAATACGTCCTTTGACATAGTTGTTACAGTACTCATTGATTTGATCGGAGTTTGGAGGGGTGTTGGTGTGATCTCAGGAAGATGCTATCTTTGTGATCAAACGGTGTGTAGATATCTGTGCATTACTTCAAATTTCTAGTAGGATATATATATATATATATAAGTAAAACAAATGTTAGAAAAAAAAATATACATTTGATCCCGGAGTGATTTGGGTCGAAAGTGCCAAATGCAAAAATAAAGTCTTTAAATAGTCTCTTCCACGAAAGAAACAAGAAACAATCTCATCTTCCACCAAAGAACAGATTTTGTTCTGAACTTCCTTCTCAAACTTAGTTTCCTAAAACGAGGTCAGTCAATTAAGACAAGAAAGTGGCATAGCGAAAACTGAAAAGGAGGAAACCTCATCAATTTCCAGTAGTTGTATCTATTGATTTCGTTGATACATTTGATCATATCTTTTTTCTTTCTTCCAACTAACTCAGTTTTCTCACTCCACCATTGAGCTATCAGTCACTTCATATAACAACTTGTTTTTCTCCATTCTGCACCTATCTAAACTTCTCAAAATTTTCCCAAACTTTTCATGGAATTCATATAAGGATTCGGCGCAAAGAGAGAAAGAAAGGGGAACAGCCGCATAGAGAAAACAAAAACGAAGAAAAGGTTTTTCGTATTGGAGGGCAACAAAGATGAGAGGCAATTTTCCTTACCGTTAACTTTGTTTTTGTTTTAAGCTTTAATGACCACAGTTTTGATAGAAAAAACGACACACACACCTCAGTGCATTGTAATTCTGTGTAAATCACTGTGTATATCCATTAATTGCACAGACCTTTAAATAGTAGTGCATCATAACCGAGTACAAAAAATAAAAATAAAAAACAGAAAAATAATACTGGCAGAGTATAATACAGTGACTGGGTACAAAAACAGACACATAGCGCCGACAGAAAAACAAAAAAAAAAAAAACAGAAATGCTGCAACTGAATAACACGAACTCAGTAACGAAAAAACAGACAAATAAAACTCAAACGAAATTACAAATAAAATCCAAATTTAAGGTTATTCCAAGAAGTTTCATGTCTTATTCTATCTGGCTTCATAATTATTGTATTTAAACAAATGTTATATTAATACTGTTGTCTGTTAAAAGTCATGGCGGCTCAGATCCTTCTACAAACACAATGCAGCTCTACGTCATCTGCCGCTGCCTCATCTTCCAACTCGCTCAGATCCTTCTACAAACACAAGAAACTTTCCACATTCCTGAACCATCACTCTGACATTTTTCTTGATGAATCGAAGATGGAGTTCAACAAACCCATTGATATGTTAAATGGAAAGTTGCAAATTCGTGTTGATATATTGGGTTGTGATTTATCACACACACATTTTTCATTTAATCGCATTTAAATAACCGGGATATAAAATCTCTGCAATAACTGAGAATAGAATCAGAAGCATAACATATAACATGAATAGTACCAAATAATCAAGAAAATCAGGAATGGTTCATGGCAAGAACTTCTCTGCTGTTAAAATGAATACATAATGTAAATAATCAAGAATCAAGAAGTTTAACACTGAAGTTTAAATAAAAATAATCACCTTAGAAGACGGGTTGGAGAATGAATTTACACAAAAGGGAATTTACATTTTCATTATTGATAGCATCAAATTTCGTAAGGGTTTTTAAGTCTTCCTTATTGATTTTATACTGCTTCTAGTTTAGTCGTTGTCTTGTAGCAAAAAGCCTAAACCTTGTGTTTGACACCATTTTATTAATTATTTTCAGGTATTTTAGACCAATTCTTGAGAGCTACCTTAGACATCTTGCCTTCTTCACGTATTTTTGTGTAGGTAACACCTCTGTCATGTATTCTTGTGGAGGACCTTTGTTCTCCATAGAAAAATTTAGTTGAATGTGAGTTTTTCACGTTCTTTACATTTTTAGTATTTGTATGAGTATGATCACGATGCAGATACGTGTTTTTCTGTTCAAATCAACGTGATGGTACTATTTCTTTCTAGATATAGATTTTGATCATTAGCTTGCCCTTTTGGCCTTTCTTTATTTTTTTGATTGGTTATGATATATCTTAGTTACCTGTTGTTAATTAATGATTCTTTTTGTTCAACTGATTTATCATGAAGAATGAAACTTGTTTCAAATATTTGAACTTGACCCATCGAACAAAGAAAGAAAAAGTTCTCCAGTGAATTACCTGTTCTGAATCCAAAACTGTATTAAAAAAATTATTTAGTAATTGATTATTAGGTCTTCAAACACTGTAGTTCAGTATATACTATATAATTTATACCCGTTTCACACTTACATTTTTTTCAAATGGTTTTAAAAACTAAATATTTTATGTAAAAAAAAACAGTTGTATAACCAATTTTTAAAAGATTGAGACCTGTTTTTACGAAACCAAAACTAGTTCTGACAAATCATCTACGGTTTGATTATACTAATCAGCTGTCATGTATACATTTTAAATGCGCTGTGGTGATTAACCTAGCTATCAACGTTCAATCCCTAACTGCAGAGAAATTGTCCCAACAACGCTCTTGTGAAATGAGATTACTTTTATTGAATAATATGAAATCAACATGGAAATACAATTACACTTCTGACAGTAGAAAGATGTCAGATTTTGTATTGGTAACAAATAATGTGTCAGAAGTTACTCTGGCTTGAGCCTGAGTTGGCGAAGGAAATTAAACAAAATTTTCTAGTAGTAGTGAACAGATACCTCAGGAAATGTTGGAATTGGAGGTAAATTCACGTCCAAGATCCCATCAAGGATATGAACAACCTGACCCATGGTTGGCCGGTGAGTCTCATTGTCTTGGATGCACCAGGAAGCAACGGTTGCCATTCGAGTGACCTCCTCGGCATCAGCATTTTGTTCCAAACAAGGATCCAAAAGGCTAAGAACATTGCCACCACGGGCAACTATGTTTGCTACCCTGGTAGGAAAGAACCTAAATTGGCCATCTTCAGAATCATATAGCTCATAAGAGTTCCTCCTACCTGACACAAGCTCAAAAAGTATCATTCCATAGCTGTACACGTCGGCTTTGGCAGTGATAGGCACCCCAGAAATCCATTCTGGAGAAAGATAGCTTTTTGTTCCTCTAATTGTTGCGAGGACCCTGCTGAAATCCCTTCCAACAAGCTTAGCCAGGCCAAAGTCTGCAATCTTGGGACAAAAATCAGCATCTAGGAGAATGTTCTCAGGTTTTACGTCACAGTGTATAATACAGTCTCTGCATTTCTCATGAAGGTATGCCAATCCCCTTGCTATTCCCAAAGCAATTTGGTATCTCGTTTTCCAGTCCAATACCACGAAGTTCTTATTCTGGAACAAATGGAAATCCAAGGAGCCATTTGGCATGTATTCATAAACTAGCA
Organism: Vigna umbellata; assembly: GCF_029865625.1. Classification (NCBI taxonomy): domain Eukaryota; kingdom Viridiplantae; phylum Streptophyta; class Magnoliopsida; order Fabales; family Fabaceae; genus Vigna; species Vigna umbellata. Next base: position 23,675,540 of record NC_142171.1, read on the forward strand.
GCCTTTTGGTGCCTTCAGAGCAGAATCCATGGAGCCTGACAAGATTAACATGTTGTATTGTCCCTATTGTCCGAACTTCTGTTTGGAACTGTTTCTCTCTTTGACGAAAACTTTCCAACTTCTTCACTGCTACCACACTGGAGTCATGCAACGTTCCTTTGAAAACAGAACCAAACCCTCCTCCTCCCAATTTCTCAGAGAAATTCCTCGTTGCATCTTGCAAATCTCTATATCCATATGCAACCAACGAACCCTCCGCAGCCTTTCTTAATGCCACCATTCTCTTCCTTCGCCAAAGAATGATGGCCACGAGAATCCCAATGCCAACAACCACTCCCACAACCACACCGATAATCGTCGTCTTGCTGCTTTTATCATCATGAAACTCAGATGCTGCAAGTTTGAGATGCAAAGTTTCTCCGCTACTATCATCAGAAGACAACTGTTGCACATTGAGAAGGTTGCCGACCCAAATTGAACACCCGTTACTGTCATATGCATAAGCTGCGCAGGAGCAGATGCTCAAGCAAATTGATTCACATTCTCCTGCATTCCCTAATCCCACAGATTGTGCATCTTTAGGTAATACGACGTTGGGAATTGCTAGGAACCTGTCCTTATCCCTGTTGGAGGCATTGGAATTCTCGCATTGCAGCTTTTTTTTCCTCTGGCACCCTCCTGAGTAATCCTCCAGGTTCCAATCAGACTGTGACTTTGGCTCAAAACCCTCCAAGCAATTACAAGGCCCCATCATTGACATCTCAGTGCAACTCCCAAACGCACCGCAAACGGCATATACGTCACATTTATCTCTCGGCTGTGTCCAAAACAAGTTCCACTGCTGAGCATTCTCCAACCACGTGAGTTGCATGATCTGTCCCGTGACATCTATCAATAACCGAGATATAATGGAAGAGTTATACAAGGAGTAGGTGAAATAGCTCTCGTTCTCGTTCGACACAAACGAGAAATTGAAGATATAATTCAACCTCATCTCTGGAACCAAACTGAAAATGCGTCCATTCCAAGGGCCACTTGTCCAATACTGTTCAGTCTTGTTCCGAGTAATCAAATAAGCAGTCGAGCCTTCAGGGTCTAGTTCCAGAGAGAAGAGACCCGTAGCAGGATCCTCCGTGTTCTTCCACGAAGTGAGGTATTGTGGTTTCTTTGTTTTATGGTCGAGCTTAATTTTTCCACCCGGAAGGAACGTGTCCGTGGGGTGATCAAAACTCTGCCACAAAGGCTCCGAAGCATTATCATTAGGTCTATCTCTTAACACGAGATTCCCGGAATCTAGTAGAACAGCTTCCACGACAGAACCTGACCTGGGAGAACTCGTGTTTGTTGACCAAACTTGATTAGAAGACCCATCTAAGAGAACCAAATTACCACCTGATATTGTTAATGTGGCAGTGTTCTTATGAGAGACATGGTTGTCTCGATTTGCCACCCAAACTATTGTTTTTGTGGGGACCTTTTTGTACCATATGCCTATATAGTAGTTAGAGGAATTACCTGGCTTGAAGAAACCCAGTTCAAAGACGCCACCTTCGGAGACGAGAGTTTGATCACCAATGAGTTTTTTATCAGCAGAAAGGGTGGTGAGTGCAGCAAGAGAAGGATGAGTGTACAAAGAAAAGAATAGAACCAGAATAGAAAGACAGAACATTGAGTTTCTCATATTGTAAGTCCCACTGAGCAATTGCAGCGAGCAAACAAACAAATCACGATAATAGAAGGAAATTCCAACTACTGTTGGAACGAGTGCGACTAGTAAGAACAAACACAAACACGACTGTTCTGTTCTGACTTTTCAGTAATATGATACTTAGAACTGTCGTCCTTCATAACGCGTTTGTCAGTGGTCAACACTCATCGATTTTTCTAAATAATTTATATATAATATTCTAAAAAAAGTATATCTTCATGAAAAATATAGAACAACTTATATTGTTTTTGGTGTAATTTATATATAATATTTGTAATTGTTTTTGGTGTAATTTTTAATTATATTGTTTTATTTTTTATTTAATTAGAACAACTTATTTTTTTTTAGTAAGACATGATTATATTATTTTATTTTTTAATTAGAGAATTATTATTATTTAATAAAATATACAATCTTACAGTTTTTCGAAGTAATTTTCCAATTTTTCAATTCAAAAATAGTTATACAACTTTTCAACTTTTATCATTATTAAACAATTTAGTTTTATTTTTTAAATCATAATATATAAAAAAATATGACATGTCCATTTACAAATATCTTTTAGCTAATAATATATTACGTAGATAAAATTGTAAATTACACATAATTGGTTATATGAGAAACTTTCATAAATTTTTAAGAAAGTTAAAATTAATTTTTATATAAATAATTTTTAATTTTATATAAATTTAAAAAATAATTTTGAATATTTTAACATAATTAAACTATGTATTTAAATTAATCTAAAGTACAAATTTTACTAATAAAAAGTGGGAGGAATTAATTAGCCTAACAGTCACTAAATGGTTGATCATGAATTTGGGCCTGACCTCGAGTTTTGTTAGAACTAAGCCCAGTCTTTGTTTTTTTATTATATAGATATCAGTTGTTTCTGCTTCCCCGTTTCGAGCTTGTCTTGCTGGTTCAGCATAGCGCTAAAGAGGACCGTCGTATGAACTTGTTAAACCAGGTTAGTGATCGTTCAACATTTTCACGGGTCTGGTCTTCCTCTCTCACTTGTATATGTATCTCGAGCTCTCACTGTGGACTGTATATGTAGTTTTACTCTATTATTTGATGGGGGATTTTAACCAGATGACTATTCCTAGGTTGTGATTAACCTGTTTGATTCCTAGTTCAGTGTTTGTTTCATATTTCTATCAATCATTAAAATGAGCATTGCATTGTTGTTTTTTGAAAATCCTTGCGGTTCTTGATTTGTTGATTCAACATTAGCAGAAGGAACATGATGTTACATTGTGGATTGCAGCATGTACTATTCTCTCTGCAACTTATCCTAATGATGCTAGTGGTGAGTAGGTTTCAACTTTCAAGGTTTCAATGAATCCTAAGCCAAAGTCAGCCTAGGAAATTCCAGTTCGTCTTCTATATGTAATTTGTAACACATTAGACTGAATGTATGGTGGAATTAGAGATGATTGCATTGTGGTTGGACTTTGCATTGGCTTGGCCAGGATTGTTTAATTTTCCTCCCTTTTCTGTTGTCTATAAAATTTTATGCATTTTATATGTTTAGCGGCGTAATTTTTAACCTTGAACAATATTTATATTTAGATCCTTTTAGTCGATAAATAAGTCAGATTTAACGTGATATTTAGGAAACGTGCCCTTGTTTTCTAGGACAACGAGAAATTTTAGTTTTATTAAGGTGGTTGGTTTGGCCCGAATGGTGGGCTTTCGTGGTTGGAGTTATAGGCCTGTCACCTGACTACTCTGTTGTTAATCTTTTCATTGTATATTTGATGTCTAATTCACAAATAAACATCAAGCAGGATGCGATCGTTACTGTTGGCAGCTACCATCACAAAAGTTTCTGCCAAAAGGATGAAAAGAAGATGTAAAAAAAGGAAGTTGTCAAAGAAATGCCATGAAGATTTGTCAAGTATCCCTTCATTGTTGTTGGAAACTATCAGGAGAAGATATAGTGCCAAGTGCAGTAAAAAAATACGCAAAAGAAAAAGAGAACTGGAAAAGGAATGTTATGCAGATTGGTCTAGTCTCCCCCGTGGTATACTTGAGATGATTGCTGAAAAACTGACCTTTATCGATTGCTTATCGATCAGCAAAGTCTGTATGAGTTGGAATGTTATTCTTGGAGAAGAACTTCCTAGTTGGCAAAGGCATGGATTTCCTTGTCTCTTGGTGTCAGGTCAGCAGAACAAAGAGACTAGAACTTGTATCAGTATATTGGAGAATCGGGTTTGGGAGTTGGAGTTAGCAGAGGCACGTGGGAAGTATTGTTGGGGATCATTTCGTGGCTGGTTGATTATGGTAAAAAATCTGGACTATTTCTATCTTGAAGTTAGCTTATTGAATCCATTTTCAGGAAGCCAATTTAGTCTCCCTTCAGTGTGGAACTTTTATCACAAGATAGTGCCCTCTGGACTTCCCATTGAGAATAACTTTGTTTGCATGCTTCTACACAGCCAGTGCCGTGAGTTAGCCTTTTGGGTCACAGGAGCAAATTCATGGCGTAAATACAATAAACTAACAGGTGAGCCATTTGAGGATGCTGTATTTTGTAATGGAAGTTTTTATCTCCTGGCAGATGGATTTAATGTATGGCAAATTGATGTTCAAAGTATCTACACCAACATTAACAAAGGTAATGATGATTTTGGAACACTTTCCGAGATAGAAACACGATTTCATGAAGTAAAAAGGCCTGAGATGTTTGAGTTACAAGAAAGGAGAATATTGCAGAATCGCCAAACCAATCAAATTTTAAGGTATCTTGTGGAGTCCTGTGGGGAGCTTTTGCTTGTTTGTAGATATTTTAGTCCCAACCAACAAGCGGTGCTTGAGACCCAAAAATTTGAGGTATTTGCATTAGACTTTTGTCAGTTATCATGGAAGAAAGTTGAGGATTTGGGGGATCAAATGATATTTTTGGGAAAGTGTTGTTCAACATCTTTCTCTGCAAAGGAACTTGGAGTTGGAATTAGAAACAGCATTTACTTCTGCAATGATCCAACTATTCCTTGGTGGAATGAATGGGATTCTGATCATTTAAAAGGTATATCAAGCCGTTTAGGATTCAGCATGACCAACGTAAACAACTGGGGCAATTTCAGTCTTGGCAACGAGGAAGGTGAGCCCTTTTGCTTCCATGGTGATATAGCCAGTTGGGCATACACGTGGTTCACTGTTCCTTCATGGTGGTGCTATAGAAATATTCCTCCAATACGAAGGAATTAATATCGATCCCGAGTATTGCAACCAACCAAACATGTGTTGTGGACTAATTTCTTGTTTTTGCATGTGTATATAACGATGTTTTAGAATACCCGAGAATTGTTGAAGATCTCATTTTTTTTTTTCTTTTAGTTCGAAACTTGTTAACTTGGCAGATGTTTAGTGAATATGTTTTTTAAGTAATTTTAATCTCTTGATTCAAAATTCATTAACAATAATTAAAGCAATTTTAAGCAATTAAATTGAAGCATTTTTCTAAACAATTAAAGAGCCTTATAATTGGGATATGTTTGGTGCATTCAATCTCTCGCCCATAAAATTATAAAGGAGATATATGGCGGTGGTTATCTTTTGTCACGTCAAATTTAGTTATTTGTTATTGATGGCATGACATGATTATTATGTCTTTATCTTTGTTAGGACGGTAAAACTAATCAATTCGGCGTAAGTCCCATCCGACTTTGGTTTATAAAAAATGGGTTAGATTAGGTTAGTTTACACGTTTAAAAACTGGTTGAATTTTATAATTTGGCTTTTCGAAGTTGCAGGGTTGTCAGGTTGATAAAGCTGAAACAGGTTCATATTGGGTTGAAGAACGAGTTGTTGGACTTATGTTGGTCAGCATGATAGGTTGTTTAGATGGTATTTGAATAATTTATCACTTACTTGCATATAATATTATTGATGTCGGATTGTTAATTTAGTCTGAGTGTTATCGCAAACGAGGTTAAGTTATTATTTTTAAGTTTTTTAATGATGTTAAATTATTGGGTTGTTTTGAGTATTATTGCGAGTGAAAGCGAGCTTCTTATATTTAGTTTTTTTTTATCTCAGGTTGTCAGATTGACTTGTTAAGTTGTTGGATTGACTATTGAGTTGAAAAAGTCATTTTTACCCACTTTTTTTAGCTGGGATGTCAAACTTGTCTCCTAGATTCACTCCTTTTTGTCATCTTTAGTTTTTGTCAAAAGAAACTAATTAGAAACAATAAGACAAAATATTGCATGATGTAAATTTTGGCATACTCTATTAATTAATGTCTTTTAAAATTAATTAGAGGTGTCAAATTGACACTTATAAGCCAACTCACTAGCCAATAAAATGGGCTGGTTTATGCTATTTTGGGCTTAATTTTGTGTACTTTGTTGAACTTTAATCACTTGAGGCATGTTAAAATACTCTATTAATTAATCACTTGAGGCATGTTAACGCAGAAACCCTAGCTCACAAGCAGCATCTATGAGACTAACCTGCAAATTGCACAAGCTAGAAAAGTAGAAACAATGTGTCTCCATGCATCGTGCAAGAAGCCTCTTCATGAGTCCTCCATCTTCGTCTTCTTTGCAAAGAGCAAAAGCCCAGAACAAGAGCTTCTTCTTTATTCATCGCTGATCAAACGCGTTGCACCACCATGGGCTGCCATGAGTCAAGGTGCAGAATCATGAAGGCTCTCTCGCATAAACATTGAACAGGTCACAGTTGCCACGTAGTAAAAAATTAAATAGGTCACAATTGTCACATCATTGCACCGTTATGTTTTTAGCACCGTAAACCAAAAGGATCAACTTGAACAGTTTTTAACAAAACATGGGACAATAGTAAACTTTTTTAAAAGGTTGGACGATTTTGAACACAACGCTCCAAATTAGAACCAAATGATGTACATGTATTAAACCAATTTAGAACTTAACTTTTTCTTGTCTAATATAACTTTTTTACAACATTGATAGATTAAAACAACTAGTTTCTATTAATTGGTGTAAAATTCAACAGTTTTACTGTACATAACACTATAATATCAGTTTAAACACAGATTGTACAATTTGATGAATATCATCGTGAATCATGATCGTCAAGAATTGAAAATTTTGGAATTTATATTTTCATGAAATGACTAAAATAAAATATGTTTGATTGATAAAAATATTTAAGAATATTATATACATTTTTGAAAAATAAAGAGTAATATTTATTTTATTAAATTATTTAATTTTTTATCAAATTAAAATATTTAGTAAGAGTAATATTTTTTGATAATTTTTTTTATTTGGAAAAACATGATTTTCACCTCCAATTTTTTTTAAATTATTCCCATAACACATAATTTATTGCAACTATTATTTTTTGAAATATAAATCAAACGAAGAAACATATTTTCTTATTCTCAAACTCTCAAAAGAACGAACAATTATTTTTTCTATTAGCCACAGCCTCCTAATATACTAAAAAAAAAAATAGAGAAATCACAAAAAAGTTCATTTTTTTTAGTAAATTTAAGCAAATGCCACGGGTTTAAAATGGAGTATTATTTGATCAATTGTTCATACGAATGCAAATTTGTTAAAAATCCATGGTAAGTTAGAAGTCTTATTGGATAAAAATAAAAAAGATGACTAGTACATAGAATAACTTATAAATTTATTATTTTAACGTTTTGGATTGAAATTGGTGTTTTCGTATTAGAGTTGATAATTTATTTTAGTAACAGTTTGAATGAATGCAATGTAAAGTATGTGAAAGATTATAAAATTTAAGGGTTCTTTCTTGTATCGAAAGTCTTCTGCATTACGAAATAGTGTCCCGTTGTAAGGATGTGTCCCAATGTGGAGACTCACATTTGAGGAGAAGATTGTTAAATGTTGGTGAATCAACTTATGTTAATCTTGATATAAGAATTATTATATTTAAATTATGATGCATGATACACATTACTCCAATGCATTTCTCCTTCTAAGTCAGAATAAACATGTTTTCGAACTTTTTCTTTTAAATTCAAAGAATATGTTCCTGCGAGAATCTCGGCAATCACTTGTTCTGATTTTACATATTGATTATTTTGAACTAATAGAAAACTTTTTGGTGGAATAGTCACATTATGTATAATGTCACCATTTTCAATACTAACATACAAGTCTATATAACATAGAAAAGCATTATAAGGTGCTCGCACATTTTCTACAATATTCTTATGAATACTCCACCGGTATAAAAAGTTCTTAATGTTAATTAAGTATTTGATTCTCTAATAAATTGACACATAATAATATCTATAGCTTCTCTTAACAATGACCTTAGGACTTTGACCATGACACGATGATAGATCCAAGATGTATGTTTATAGGTAAAAGGAGTTCAAGATTCACGAGAATATTGTTAAAAATTTAAAGTGAGTTGAAAGCTCCATGTTAGATAAAAAAAACTAAGAAAAATTACTAGTATATAAATATAAAGATCTATAATCTATTACCTTGAAATTTTGGGTATAAAGTGATACACAATTCACGCAAACTCTACTTTTCCTCAAAAAAAAAAAACTCACAAAATAAAATCTAACTTAATTAAGATAGTTTATGATAATGGAGTATCATACAAGTAACGATTCTTTCTAATTTAATCCTTAACTACGTTTGACAATCAATTTTCTCATTAAATAAATTAAAAAACTACAAATTTGATTCATAATATTATACTTTAATAACAACATAATTCCTAATTTACTATTAAAATATCCATACAAATATATTTTAACAAAAAATGGTCTACTGAAATTAAAAATAAGTTGTACACATTCAAGCTTTTGAGTGTGCGATTCACATTTATTTTTTTATAATATGCAATTAAGATATATTAATTTTCATTTGTAAATATCATAATGCATGTCACATAAAAATTGATTAAATATATGGACATGCAATATTAGTAGAGTATCTAACAAATTATTTTCCGTAAAAACTAAGAATATTACGAACGTTCCTTATTCCGACCAGTCCTTCCACTGCGCTCTCTGCGGCTATTCTTGTAGGCTTTGGATTCTACGCTCCCCAACTTGGGAACCTCTTTTGGCCAACAACAACTTGCATTCCAAAGAGAGAAAACAATAACAACAACGATGTCCAAATAATAACGTTAACCTTACCCCAAAAAATCGTGACTACTAAGCTCACGAAAACCCAGTATATTCCTACGCACTGAAACTTCTTTTCATTCTCTACTTGCTCTTTAGTCGACTCAATCTCTGATATATTCTTTGATTCAGATACCGCTGAGTTTGAAGATGAAATCGTCGAAGACCATTCACAGGGCTTGATTTTTTCAATTTTACTGTCCACAAAAACTTGTTTCACATCACCGGTCGATGAACTTTCTGTGTATACCGAAAAACCACGCTTTGATCCAAAACAACTTTGGCTGTCCAGATTTTTCTTGTGAGCTTTTGTATTCTGCAGGAAAAAAATATACAAGATGATAATTACGTCTATAACTGCAAAAAGAAAAACAATACGTAGGTTTTATGTATAGAAAGTTAGAAACTAAAAAGTACACTAACCAACGCGGTTTCAATCAGCACGGCTTTAATCACCTTATAAAACGTTGGTTTTGGAGGATGAGGCACAACCTTCTGTGGCAACTCTTGCTCCGAAAACGTGGATTTGGTGGCTGAACTTCCGGCGTCGTGTTCGTCTGCAACGGGGATGCAGGCGAAACGACGACTAGAGGAGCGATCCACCACAGCCCTAGGTTGAAGCATTGCATCCGTATCATGCCCAGGACGGAAGCAGGTTAAAAATTTCTTCTTTGAAACGTTTCTCATGGTTTTCTCTTCTTCTCTGTAACGCAGAGAAAGGAGATGAATGATGAGTTAATGGGTTCAGGAGAGATGTTGATGAATTATAAGTTAGATTATTGAGTGAAACCGTAGGGAGAGACGAAAAGAAAGAGGAGCACTTTGCGTTTGACGAAAGAGTTTTGGATTTTGTGTTGAATAGAATCTCCAATGCCTGCAATGACATGAATGTCAATTTAGACATTTGGATAAAAAAAGCTTTCAAGTTGGAGAAATGGTAATTTATTTGATACATATTATAAAATAAAGTGATTATAATAAAATAAATTTTTATATTTTTTTAAAGAAAAAAATTAAATAAATGTAAAAAATTTGTGTGTTAAATATATTTTTGTTGAAGTTGACCTAGTGTGCTGAACAAGGATTGGGTGAGTGAGAGAGTGAGGAATGAACAAACAAAAATAGAACAATATTTTTGGGGTATTTAGAAGATGTTATCAAGGATGTGATTATGACTGCCACTTTTGGGAGAAAAATGGAGGGGTTTCAAAGCCAAGATTATTAGCTGGTTCACCTTCAAGCGTTTTGTTTTATCATGTAAAGGCAATACGTTTTTTTTCTTTTTTGATAGTACTTATGACCGTTTATTTTTTTAATTGTTTATGTATAACTGTAGTAACAATAAAAAAAACTTGTAAATATTAAGGAATATTTTCTTGAAACTAAACTGATATATGTAGGAAATTATACATCTGAGTATAATTTGTTCTTTTCCGTTATAGTTACTTCATAGTGTTCCTCATTCTTGTTTATGAACTCATTAATATTTTAGTCCACCAATATTAAGAATAAATGTGACATCCCAAAATATATAACAATGTATATATGTAGAATGCATCAATTATAATAATAGAAAGCAATTAAGAGTACACAAAAGATAGGATTAAGGAGTACAGTTATCCAAGTCTGGCTGGAAAACTTTAAAACTTAAGTACAAGTTCATAATTCTCCAAAATACAAGACTAATGAAATTTTAAAGGGACCTAAAAAGTTTCCCGAAATGACGGATCATGATAAAATGAAGTCTAGAAGTCTTTCAAAATGAAAAGCTATTTAACATAAGAGCTGGTAGAAATCCTAAGCACTAGGTGCTGGGTCTTCCTCAACTTCCAAAGCTTGCTCCAAAGGTACATCATCACCTACTGCTCACATCCAAAGGATTGGATGATCATCGCAAGGGGGAAAGCAAACACATGCAACACATACAAATGCAAGGGTGAGCTAGGTCTCAAACAATCATACAATTCATTTTCAACCAATCTATCATTTACCAGAATATCCATACACATAAGTCATCATAAACATAAGCATTTATTTCATAAAACTCATCAAGACCAGCATCCTATCATGTTAAGACTCTAGACACGTCCGGACATAGAATGTATGTAGAGCTGGGGCGGGTTGTGCACTTGTGATGGCCTCTACTGCTTTGCAAAGCCATTGCCGAGGGGTTCCACCCGACCATACACAAGGCTAATCCGTTACCGCGGAATAGACCTCCAGTGATAGCGTCTACCCTAGGACCTCCCACTACTCCCACCACACGCGTCAATCCTCTCTAAGTGAGAATGAAAGACCGTTGGAGTGTTAGGGATAACCCCCCATATGGAAGCCTCTTACATTCATTCAATACACTAACTGATCTCACCGAGAGATCTAAATTTCCGATTCAATCCAACCATTTTAAATCTCATAATATTCCTTTTGGATCAACAATGTACATCATAAACCACTTATAATCATACACTTTCAACCAATCTGGATCACATGAAGATGCATTCATAAATCGTAACCGAAATATTTAATTAACAAAGCTTACTGGAATGAGAGAAAGCATAAAGGAAAATATCACCACTGGACGAACACTGTTTGGACGAGCGTCCAAAACCTTGAACGGACACTGTTTGGACGAACGTCCTAACCCCTTGGGCGAACCCCATTTGGACGAACACTTCAATATCAAGCCTCATGACCGAACGCTAACACTTGCTACATGAGGGTATAAGACCGAACGCTATTATCACTAACACATGATCCAGACCGAACGCTAACATCACTAGGACGAACGCTAACATCCCTAACACGTTCCAATGGACGAACGCTGTTAAAGCAAGCGTTCCATGGACGAACGCTGTGAGATCAAACACTAGGCCGAACGTCACCAATATGGACGCTCGCTACTACCTATGGACGCTCGCTATTAATTCCAACCCCTGACCGAACGCTAATAAAACCTTCAACTGACCGAACGCTACTAAACCTTCAACTGACCGAACGCTACTAAACCAGCGAATGAACGAACGCTACTAACCAACACCTGAGCGATCGTTACTAAACCATAACTTGAGCGATCGTTACTTAAACCAATGACCGAACGCCATTAATATCATTCCCTAAGACCGAACGCTCCCTAGACAAGGACGAACGTTAAGTCAAGCCCACATTTGACCGAACGTCACTCAGCGCATGGCATGACCGAGCGTTCAACTCCGACATGGACGAACGCTCAATTTGCACATTCTGCAGAATTTAATTCTGCAGAATTCTCAGAACTCTGCAGAATGGTAACAAAACCTCCCTTGACCATTTCTAACCACTTTTCTCAACTTCTTAGACTCTTAATTCTCGTTTTAGACTTAATTAAACTTATCCAAATGATTCTAAACATTTCTACTACCATTTTTAAGTGATTAAAGTTCACTTTCAGCTCCAAAACACTAATTTCAACAACTTAGGGACCCAAATTCGATTCCACTACTTGGAACCTGTTTTCAACTACTGTTATGCTTCTAACAAGTCACAATGGACTTGTCTAGGCTGCCCAAACAGTCCAGGAACACTGCAGCCTTCATTTACTCAAAATCCCTACCTCACTTCCTCTAAAATGACCAAAAAGTGACCCTAAGACACTTGATTTTCCTTCCTATCAACACCACAACAAATTTTACACACCAAAACAGTTCCAACATACATAATTCATCACTCAAAATCATCCCAAACAGTTCATATCCATCAATCACCACATTCACGTAGCACTCACACTTTCGTACATGCATTTCAAGTTAGCAAAAATTAAAAATTATGCTTCCAACAACATACCAATTTGAAAATCACCATGTAATCACGTCATACAATAAAATCAAAAAGAGAACTAGCTCCCCTTACCTGGTGGGTTGCTCAACACAGTTCAGAGATGCTCTAACAGTACCCCCTACACCGTGCGAAACTGTACAGAACCTATAAATCACCAAATAGGTGCTAGACTTTAGCTCTTTGAGTCGGAATAAACCAAGAATGAAAGACAAACTCACACAGGGCACAAGAAATCAGAAAATGGTACAACCTAGGACAAGAACAGTGAAGGGAAAGAGGGAAAATCTACTTACCCGCTGGAACGCAAAACCAATCGGATGGTTTCGTAGCTCTTGACTCCAGGAACAAGAAAACACCACCAAATTAGGATTCAATCGGTGGAAATGGCTGGAAACCTAGAGAGAAGTCAGAGCACTTGAGTTAGGGCAAGGTTTCTGTTCTAGAGAGAGAGGAATCTGTGAAATGAAATCTGACTTGCAAGGAAAGAGCCCCTCCCAAGGTTCAAGTGTCCTTGGGTCAATGGGCCTGGCTTGTCAAATTAGGGCCCAATGACTTTATAAAATCTTCAGACCATTACATTCTCCCCAACAAGAAAATTTTCGGCCTCGAAAATTAGACTTATCAAATAGAAGGAATAATCCATCTTCATCACAGACTCTAGAACCACCACCTATTTTGACAAAATACTACTCCCCTCAACTTCACTAACATGAAAACATTGCCTCTGTACTAAAATGCTCTAATGCTCAATAGTGTAGATTGGTTTAGTCATTACTCTCAAGATAATTATGAACTCCTAAACTTCAGCAATTAAGAAACTTTCTTTCGCACAATCAACCCTATTGTGTCTGCCACGTCGATAACCACTCATCAATCCTTCACTACTTCCAAAAATTCTCTTCTAAACTTCTGCTAGCCTTCACTTCAGATCAACCCTTGACTGATACCCTTTTATCTCCTCTTGTTTCTTTTAAGAATCACCATACTACTGACTTGATCACTACCACTTCTAATTTAACTACCTACTGTTATGCTCCTGATCACATACCACCGCATCCATTCTAAGAGCTTCACCTTGCTTTACTGATCTTCACTACTGAGTAACATAGTTTCCTACTATACTATCTCATTACCAAAGTAAAACTCTTCTTCTTTGCAACATCAAAACCAATTTGAGCAATCCAGCTTCACTTTGATATCTCACTAACCTGAACCATATGCATTTCTTAATCCACTAGCTTGTAATTCATACTTAGATTTGCAACCTCCTTGACTTGAGATCACTAGCTTGATCAACATCAAATCAACTTATGATACATCTCAAACTAGGATTGTCCAATCTGCATTTTCTCAACCATTTTGAGAAATCCACTAGTTATAATATTCAATTATACTAATGAAATCACTTTACAATTTCACTAGAGACCCTAATCATCATATTCTTCAAGCAACTCTTATTCAATACTTGTCAAACCAAGAACCTGAATCTTCTCTACTTGATACCTATTTCTTCCTTACCTACACTCACTTCTGACTCTTGAAGGTTACCAAACACTCCCACTCATTCTCATATAACAACACCAATACTGTTTCAAAGAACTCATCCCTCACAAAGCACCTATCCACAATTATGAAAGCTCTTCATGCATACCTATTATTGACAACAATGCTCTCCATCATCCGCTGCGCTACTCTGATTCCTCACACCCCCTTGTTCACTAGTTGACTCAAAGAACACTTCCTTATGTTAACCGTAACCCAAACATGATCGCCCTTGAAAACCTTCTTCAAAACTTCCATGATATCTTTGCCATTCCCTTTTCTCAACACTACCTTCTACTCCACAGAACAAACATGCCCGAAATCACTCCTGATTGTTATGACTTATACTAGATTGTTCCAACTTGTCCTTTATTTCTCTTCTGAGATTCTTCAACCTCGTAGTTCTCCCTATGATTACACTGAGTCCAAACACTGCTGCTCTAACCAAAACTCCACCTTCCTCTTATACTACTCAACTTCAACAAGAACAATCCATAACCGGTGCTGCCTAAGACCCCACTCCAAAATGAATTCCACTTCTCCAAGATATAAAAATCCCATACTTGTCACAGAACACCAACCGAAACCCTTACACCCAAAAGATTTATCTTCTCTTCTCCACTTATCCTTACTAGAATCATCTGACTTCTACAACCCTTCTTCTTCTCATTTATAAGTTGAACCACGTCTAATACATACCCATTTATTCTCTTTCAAAAAAACAACAACACTTCTTTTGAAGACCATAACCACCCAAAATCGAATTGAAACAATCAAACCTCCCTTATGATCACACCTCAAATGTATGAAAGAACAACGCCATCTCTTTTTCCCTTACAATTTTCAAACATCTTGGATTCCCATAACACTTGCTTCCATCTTTCGGTCAATTATACTTGATGCACCATCTTCTCTTTCCTTCCTTGCCAAGAAACCACTCCATATGAACTTCAAACCGAGACCTTAGGTTAACTCCACAAACGCCACATCACTTAGAATTCTTCATGCACTCATTTCGACCAAATTAACTTAAAACATTCTTCTTCAAGAATTGCCCTCTTCAACTCTGAATCTTCAGAATTACAGACCCTATCTTGAATCCTTTAAATCTCAAAATACCCTTAACCAGCAACACCAATCCTCTGACCTTATCTGAACTTACCAACTCACTGCCTTTTGCAACCCATCATTCAACATCCCCTTCTATCTTGATTGACTCAGCCGGTCACTGAACATCTCAACCAATGATCAAACCTTTCTTCTATACGAACCACTTATCTTGAAACATCATTCTAAACTTGACTCTAAACATCCACTTCCTGAGAAAACTTGACTATCTCCTTCCAATTATTCACTTAACTTAAGACCCTTACAATACTTCATTCCTCTTTAAAGACCTCATGCTCTCTCTCAACTTGGCAATTCTTCCTTCCACTATTTCCTCCGTAACTCAGCTCTATGCCTTAAACGACAGTTTCTCAAACTCTTCTTCTTCTCTTCTTGATACTCATTCCCCTTGGTCCCACTTTAGAATTCCTATTCCTTTCTTAACTTAAACTTCAAACCATCCACCATTTTTCTTATTCAGATCTCAACCATCGCTGATACGCCGACCCATGATACTAATCTCACTCAATGCCACTCTGTTGCTCACCAACACTTCCCTTTCTTCTGACCTCTGACGTTATTGATATACTGAACCAAATTGATTTCTCAAACCTTGCTGCACCCATGCTTATCCAAATCTCCTCTTAATCTAGCCTTCGAACCCCACTCTTCTTGTAGAACGTACGATAGTTGATCTTCTGACTCTCTTCTTGAGAACTTTTCTTCACCCAAAAACATTACTTCTAAATTCCAATATCTTCACTCGTCTTGTGAAACCAAGATTTTGGTCTTCTAACTCCTTATCTTCGAGGCAAGAATTTGTCTCAAAGGCTTAAACCAATTCTAATAAAGGTATACAAGTCAAGTTGTCATTGAATCTGCATTCCTCTATCACTATAGAGCACAATACATTATCACAAAGGCAAGAACAAGACAAGAATTTCTATTGAAAACAATACTACAATCACCACCCTTACTGTTTCCCAAACTTTCAGAATTAAGAAAGGAAAATCATCTCTGATAAAGTCATGAGTGTGCACCCTCATTACTCTTATCAAGACGTTTTCTGTTCTCAAAACTTCTAGTTAGATACACACTCTACTATCTAGACTTGGAGGAAATGGTAAATCATACCGTTTAGACTCAATTCTTCACAGAGAAGGTAAGACAAGCCCTCAACTCACAGGTCATCCTAAGGACAAACTGCTCTGATACCATAAATGTGACATCCCAAAATATATAACAATGTATATATGTAGAATGCATCAATTATAATAATAGAAAGCAATTAAGAGTACACAAAAGATAGGATTAAGGAGTACAGTTATCCAAGTCTGGCTGGAAAACTTTAAAACTTAAGTACAAGTTCATAATTCTCCAAAATACAAGACTAATGAAATTTTAAAGGGACCTAAAAAGTTTCCCGAAATGACGGATCATGATAAAATGAAGTCTAGAAGTCTTTCAAAATGAAAAGCTATTTAACATAAGAGCTGGTAGAAATCCTAAGCACTAGGTGCTGGGTCTTCCTCAACTTCCAAAGCTTGCTCCAAAGGTACATCATCACCTACTGCTCACATCCAAAGGATTGGATGATCATCGCAAGGGGGAAAGCAAACACATGCAACACATACAAATGCAAGGGTGAGCTAGGTCTCAAACAATCATACAATTCATTTTCAACCAATCTATCATTTACCAGAATATCCATACACATAAGTCATCATAAGCATTTATTTCATAAAACTCATCAAGACCAGCATCCTATCATGTTAAGACTCTAGACACGTCCGGACATAGAATGTATGTAGAGCTGGGGCGGGTTGTGCACTTGTGATGGCCTCTACTGCTTTGCAAAGCCATTGCCGAGGGGTTCCACCCGACCATACACAAGGCTAATCCGTTACCGCGGAATAGACCTCCAGTGATAGCGTCTACCCTAGGACCTCCCACTACTCCCACCACACGCGTCAATCCTCTCTAAGTGAGAATGAAAGACCGTTGGTTAGGGATAACCCCCCATATGGAAGCCTCTTACATTCATTCAATACACTAACTGATCTCACCGAGAGATCTAAATTTCCGATTCAATCCAACCATTTTAAATCTCATAATATTCCTTTTGGATCAACAATGTACATCATAAACCACTTATAATCATACACTTTCAACCAATCTGGATCACATGAAGATGCATTCATAAATCGTAACCGAAATATTTAATTAACAAAGCTTACTGGAATGAGAGAAAGCATAAAGGAAAATATCACCACTGGACGAACACTGTTTGGACGAGCGTCCAAAACCTTGAACGGACACTGTTTGGACGAACGTCCTAACCCCTTGGGCGAACCCCATTTGGACGAACACTTCAATATCAAGCCTCATGACCGAACGCTAACACTTGCTACATGAGGGTATAAGACCGAACGCTATTATCACTAACACATGATCCAGACCGAACGCTAACATCACTAGGACGAACGCTAACATCCCTAACACGTTCCAATGGACGAACGCTGTTAAAGCAAGCGTTCCATGGACGAACGCTGTGAGATCAAACACTAGGCCGAACGTCACCAATATGGACGCTCGCTACTACCTATGGACGCTCGCTATTAATTCCAACCCCTGACCGAACGCTAATAAAACCTTCAACTGACCGAACGCTACTAAACCTTCAACTGACCGAACGCTACTAAACCTTCAACTGACCGAACGCTACTAAACCAGCGAATGAACGAACGCTACTAACCAACACCTGAGCGATCGTTACTAAACCATAACTTGAGCGATCGTTACTTAAACCAATGACCGAACGCCATTAATATCATTCCCTAAGACCGAACGCTCCCTAGACAAGGACGAACGTTAAGTCAAGCCCACATTTGACCGAACGTCACTCAGCGCATGGCATGACCGAGCGTTCAACTCCGACATGGACGAACGCTCAATTTGCACATTCTGCAGAATTTAATTCTGCAGAATTCTCAGAACTCTGCAGAATGGTAACAAAACCTCCCTTGACCATTTCTAACCACTTTTCTCAACTTCTTAGACTCTTAATTCTCGTTTTAGACTTAATTAAACTTATCCAAATGATTCTAAACATTTCTACTACCATTTTTAAGTGATTAAAGTTCACTTTCAGCTCCAAAACACTAATTTCAACAACTTAGGGACCCAAATTCGATTCCACTACTTGGAACCTGTTTTCAACTACTGTTATGCTTCTAACAAGTCACAATGGACTTGTCTAGGCTGCCCAAACAGTCCAGGAACACTGCAGCCTTCATTTACTCAAAATCCCTACCTCACTTCCTCTAAAATGACCAAAAAGTGACCCTAAGACACTTGATTTTCCTTCCTATCAACACCACAACAAATTTTACACACCAAAACAGTTCCAACATACATAATTCATCACTCAAAATCATCCCAAACAGTTCATATCCATCAATCACCACATTCACGTAGCACTCACACTTTCGTACATGCATTTCAAGTAGCAAAAATTAAAAATTATGCTTCCAACAACATACCAATTTGAAAATCACCATGTAATCACGTCATACAATAAAATCAAAAAGAGAACTAGCTCCCCTTACCTGGTGGGTTGCTCAACACAGTTCAGAGATGCTCTAACAGTACCCCCTACACCGTGCGAAACTGTACAGAACCTATAAATCACCAAATAGGTGCTAGACTTTAGCTCTTTGAGTCGGAATAAACCAAGAATGAAAGACAAACTCACACAGGGCACAAGAAATCAGAAAATGGTACAACCTAGGACAAGAACAGTGAAGGGAAAGAGGGAAAATCTACTTACCCGCTGGAACGCAAAACCAATCGGATGGTTTCGTAGCTCTTGACTCCAGGAACAAGAAAACACCACCAAATTAGGATTCAATCGGTGGAAATGGCTGGAAACCTAGAGAGAAGTCAGAGCACTTGAGTTAGGGCAAGGTTTCTGTTCTAGAGAGAGAGGAATCTGTGAAATGAAATCTGACTTGCAAGGAAAGAGCCCCTCCCAAGGTTCAAGTGTCCTTGGGTCAATGGGCCTGGCTTGTCAAATTAGGGCCCAATGACTTTATAAAATCTTCAGACCATTACAATAAATGTTTGTTTTATATAACTATAATTTACAATGAATAAATTATACTATAAATAAAATTCACAATAAATAAATATTTTGGAGTATATATATCATAGTTTAGGTTTGTAATAAACAATTTATAATGCCATAAAAGATATATTAAACTATTGATAATTCCTTTTAACAATATCTTGCCCCTTCTTTATTTCTTTGCGTTTTTTTTTTACCAAACCAACTCATGGCTGCCATTGATCAGAATCTTATCATGAGTAATATGAGTATGTTAAATGCAGCCACAACAAATGCTAGTAACAAGGTATCTTGCACATTCTATAGAAAAGATTACCACACGGCTAAATATTGTTACAAAAAGAATGGTTATTCACCAGGATCTTCAGGATCCTCATACAACAAAGGGATAAGAGGAGGTCGAGGCTATTCATCAAATAGAGGAGGCTTTGGCGGAAGATCAAATTCAGGTTCATACAATTCAAAGGTTTGCACTTTTTGCAATATCATTGGACACACTGTTGATGAATGATTTAAGAAGCATGGTTACCCTCTTGGGCATAAACTGCACAGACCTGTTATAGTGAACAATGCTGCCACAAGTAACACTGAAGGACCCATTGATCACACTCAAGTATCTGACTCGAATGAGTTAAAAATCACTCCTCAACAATATCAACATTTGATAGCCCTGCTGCAACAACAAACACAGATGGGATCCTCTACAACTACTTCCCACATAAATTAAATTGGTACAACATTCTCTCCAAATACTTCTTTTATAGGTAATGTGCTACCAATTTCTCATGCTACAGACCATGTTATGTGGATTATAGATTCAGGAGCCAGTGATCATGTATCTTCTTCCCTGAATTTATACTCATCCTATAAGGCTATTGATCCCATCACAGTAAAACTACCAAATGGACAACAAACCATAGCCTCATATTCTGGAACAGTAAAGATTAATGATTCTTTGTCTATTTCTAATGTCCTATATCTTCCACAATTTAATTTCAATCTTATATCTGTTTCCAAGCTTACTACAGTCCATAATTGTCCACTAATATTTCTTGACAATCAATGTTTTATACAAGACAGACACAACAAGAGGATGATTGGTATAGTTGATGCACAAGATGGATTGTATACACTCAAGACTTCTTTTAGCTCCATCAACACCACAATTTGTAATAAGGAAGTCATTCATATTTGGCATTACAGATTAGGCCACCCATCCCATGATAGGTTACATGTAATACAATAGTTATATCCTGTGATTAATTTTGATCACTCTTTTATATGTACTCCTTGTCATATGGCTAAACAAAGAAAACCTTCTTTTCCTCATAGTACTTCTTATGCTTCTTCTATTTTTTTCCTTATTACATGTTGATATTTGGGATCCTTGTGCTACTACTTCCATTCATGGTCATAAATATTTTTTTAACCATTGTTGATGATTTTTCTAGATATGTATGGATGTTTCCTTTAATCTCAAAAGCTGAAACTCAGTCACATTTACAATCTTTCATTACCTATGCTGAAAGACAATTTAAAACCAAGGTCCTAACCATTAGATCCGATAGTGGAAAACTGAGTTTATTATGGCCGAATTTTATAAAAATACTAGAATTGTTCACCAAACAACTTGTGTTGAAACCCCCCCAGCAAAATGGCTTAGTTGAGAGAAAACACGAGCACTTATTAAATGTTACCCGTTCTCTTCTTTTTCAAGCACACTTACCAAACATTTTTTAGTCTTATGCTCTTATTCATGCCTCTACCCTCATTAATTGCCTTCCCACTCCTTTCCTAAATAACCATTCTCCACACCAACAATTATACAGTTCTCCTTTTGATATCACCACCCTTAAAGCTTTTGGTTGTCTTTGCTTTGTCAACACCTTGTCAAACAATAGACATAAACTTGATCCAAGAGCCTTACCCGCTATTTTTCTTGGCTATAAACCACACGAAAAAGGCTTCATCACCTTCAACCTCAAAACCAGGGCCATTGAGATTTCTAGAAATGTTGTCTTCCATGAAAGTTGTTTTCCTTACCATAATGAATCATACACCACTTCTAATTCCCACCTTCTCATCCACCCACCTTTGCTCTATATTGACCAATGTATGCCCATACCTCATACAGATCCTTCGCATCCTTCTCCACCCTGTTCACCTTCCACTCTACCAGCTCCTAACATTAGAAGATCCACCCGACAGAAAAACAGACCTTCAAGACTATCTGAATTTGAAACTTCTTATGCATCAACTATTACCTCTAATTCTTTAGGTATCAAACATCCTCTTGCTTCTGTCATTTCATATAAGAAACTTGCAACACCTTATTATCGATTTATTATGCATATATGTGCTAACATTGAGCCTAGATCTTATTATGAGGCATCCAAATCCGCACCGGGTTAGAGCCATGGATGATGAGCTTGCTGCATTGGCCAGAAATAACACTTGGGAAATCACAGATTTACCTATTGACAAAACTGTTGTAGGCTGCAAATGGGTTTTCAAAATCAAGCACAAGGTTGATGGAAGCATTGAAAGATATAAAGCCAGATTGGTAGCCAAGGGTTACACTCAAATTGAAGGTCAATACTACCTAGATACATTTTTTCCAGTGGTTAAAGTCACAACGATTAGACTGGTTATAGCTCTTGCGGCAGCACATAATTGGCATCTTAAGCAACTAGATGTTAATAATGCTTTTCTTCATGGTACATTAAATGAAGAAGTTTATATGATACCTTCTCCAGGGCTCAACTGTATCAAACCCAATCAAGTATGCAAGTTACAAAAATCACTTTATGGTCTTAAACAAGCAGGCAAACAGTGGTATGCTCGTTTATCTGATTTCCTCTTATCTAATGGCTTTCTGCATCTGATCATTCCTTGTTCACCAAACATTCTGATTCCAATGTCACTATTTTAGTGGTTTATGTTGATGATATAGTGCTCATAGGAAATGATCTCACAGAAATCACTCATATTACTCATCTTCTTGACGCAACATTTAAAATTAAAGACCTTGACAATCTTAAATTCTTTCTTGGTCTTAAAGTGGCTAGAAACAAAGAAGGTATTTCCAATTCCCAGAGACAATATACTCTGGACATTCTCAAAGATGAAAGTTACTTAAACTCTAATTAAGCTCGTTTCCACTCCTTGTGACTATCATACAAAGCTCAGCACAAATTATGGCCAACACTAGACCAGATATTTCATTTGCAGTACAACAACTAAGTCAATTTCTCTCAAATCCCAACACAGATCATCAACAAGGAGCTTCCAGGATTCTTAGATACCTTAAAGGTGCTCCTGGAGAAAAGGCTTCAGTGATTCTGATTGGGCATGTTGCATTGATACCAGACGAAGTATCACTAGTTACTCTATCTATCTTGGCTCGTCACTTATTTCATGGAAGTTGAAGAAACAAGCCACTGTATCCAAAAGTTCCTCAGAAGCTGAATACATAACTCTTGCCACAGCTACTTGCGAAATTCAATGGTTAACTTTTCTTCTAACGGATCTTCACATAACTTTTTAACAATCAGCAGTCTTGTTCTGTGATAACAAATCTGCCCTTCATATTGCTGGAAATCCGGTTTTCCATGAACGCACGAAGCACATTGAAATAAATTGTCATATTGTAAGGGAAAAACTTTCTTCTGGCTTACTTAAACTACTACCGATTTCTTCTGCATGTTAGTTAGCTGATATCTACACAAAAAAGACTTCCTCCCACAACTTTCAAATTTTTGGTTTCCAAGCTGGGAATGATTGACATTCATTCTCCAGCTTGAGGAGGGTTGTTAGGATTTAATATTTGTTATGATTTAATATCTTGTTAGGATTTAAAATCTTGCTTGTTATTATTTCTGTTTGTTATTATTGTGTTGATATAACTGGTAGATTAAATAGGATTATAACTAATTTTGTTATAATCTTAATGTATAAATATTTGTATCTGCATTATGCAGATATGGGATAATACACAAACTATTTTTATTTCTCTATTTTTCTTTCTTTGCATTGCAATCTCAATACTTAGCTTGAATGATGATTCTCATTATTTAAAAATATACGTTATTTTGATATGGATTAATGTAAGATGATCAATAACATAACCGATATTGTAAGTGACGACCACATGATTTTCACTAGAGGTATGCTGTTATTTAAGGGTTATATCTTGTACTGTTAATTTTCTATAAAATATTTTAAACTTATTTCAATCAAGTATAAAATAATTCAAAGTCTTATTTCGACCAATTAAAAGTGGGTGGCTATATTTTTATTTTGAAAAATCATATTTAAAATAGGCATTTGAATCATGAACCTTGATTTTTAATGATTTATTACCTGCACAATAATACATATGGAATATTGCTTAATTTTTTTATGGCTTAGTTTTTGTCAAATATAATTTTCACACCTATTTATAATTAGAAATATTATATAGTTATAAAAGTGAATAATTTTTACTATATATAATGATATAATATTCTACACAATACATCAATGCGTTAAATGAAAACATTTTCTTATTGAAACTTGGAAGAAACCCAGTACCTTACGAAGTAAAGAAACTAGATAGAATTTTTTTATAAAAATCTATAATAATATAATTAAGTTTCTGTTGGAAGCATTTATACATAAAATTAAGCACAAAAACCATTCATGAAACTTATGACCCCGAAATGCGTCTTATGCAAGTGATGGTTTCGTTTAAAACTTGTTCCAAGTATCACATTAATGAAAGATAAGAATAATATATATATATATATATATATATATATATATATATATATATATATATATATATTTAAACTTTATTTTACAAATTAATTTTATGAAATTAACTTAAATTTAAAGTCTATTTCTTAACAAAAATTTTATGGAATTGATATTTTTTTAAGATAGAATTGATATTTTTTAAGATGGTATAGGTAAAAAAACTAGTGATTAGTCTATAACTTGGAAATACTTATTCTATTTTGACACCACAATTTTTTTTTTCATTACCATTTGATACCATTCCTTAATACTATTTCAATATTTGTAAATAGAACCATTGATATCCACTCTTTGTGCTAAACAGAACCCTCAAGCACAAAAACGAGTATCTTTTGTATCATTGCTTTGGATTCTGCGTTCCACAACTTGGGAATCCCTTTTATCCAGCAACACCTTGCATTCCAAAGAGGGAAAAAGCATAATTAATCTTACCCGAGAACACCGTAACTGCTAAGCTTACAAGAACCCAACCGAATTTTCTTTTGCTTCTCTACTCGGTCTTCAGTGCACTCACACTTTGACATGCTATTTGATTCAGATAGGGCAGAGTTTGAACATGTAACCGGCGACAACCATTCAATAGCCTCTTTTCTCATAACCGGTTGGTGAACTTCCTGCTCGTTTTACCGAATAACCACGCTTTGAGAAGTGAATACAAGGAAAACGAAGAATAGCAGAGCGATCAACAGCAGCTTTACACTTGAGCATGCCATCTATATCAACCACTGGAAGGAAACAGGTTAAGAACTTCCCTTACGTAACGCAGACAAAGGAGACAATAACTATGAATAAATTGGTATTTCGGAGTTCTAATGGCCCTCTTGTAAGTTATATTATTAAGTCAAACCATAGGGAAAAAAAAAAATAAAGACCAACACTTTGTATCTCACGATAGGTTTTTGGATTTTGGTGGGAATATATGTTTAGAACGAAGGAAATTCACTTTTTTAAGTCTAATTCAATTGGCCATGAGATAAGATGTGTTTTCCTTTTCTTTTATGAAATCTTTTTATTTCTGGTGGATCTCCACTCCCATTACATTTCGTTATATATATATATATATATATATATATATATATGATATTAGATATTAATAAATAGTATCATAATAGTTCCATAACAGATAAAATAATAAATTTAATAAACAAAAAAATTGTTAAAATAGATTTTTATTCATAATTATGATATTATCATAAGATGTAAATTTAAGTATAATTTAATTTTAAAATCTGACTTGAAAAAGTAAAATCTAAGTCCAACTGCAAATCATCTTATCTGTGTAAGATACTGTATGTTAGCATCAGAATTAAAGAAAAAAAAAATCTTTTTCATAATTAACTAAAATTGGGCTTTACGAGTTTTAATATGATGGGTGTGCTGTTACAAGGATGGGCTTTTTAAAATGAACTACGTTAATGACTGAATATATCCTCTTAATGGTTGGAGCAGTATATGTAGGAAAGTAATTGAATAAAGGGTTAAATATGTTTTTAGTCCCTAAACTATTGGTCGTTTCTGGTTTTCGTCCCTCTTTCAAAATAAGGTACAATTTGGTCCTCATTCTTTTCGAAACGTTCGTTTTAGTTCTTGAAACTTTGGTTTTAGTCCTCGTTTTGTTGACTAAATGAGGACCAAATTTTTAACGGTGTTAGTTTTTGAAGACTAAAACGAACGTTTCGAAAAGAATAAGGACCAAATTGTATTGAAAGAGGGACGAAAACCAGAAACAGCCAATAGTTTATGGACTAAAAACATATTTAACCCTTGTATAAAAGACATTGTCAAGACCCATTTGTAAATGGGACATTTTTTTTGAATATTTTTCTTAGCAAAAACCAGACGAGTATGAATGAGGAATAATGTGTATCATTTTGGAATTTTAGAAATCAGAGTTGACACGAAGAAAGGGATGACAAAAATGAAACTATAAATGTGAATACTAATATTCGTCTTACAAGTTAGCAGTATAGTAATTTAAAAAATGTTTCATACTATATTGTTATGATGTCTTCTTTTGAAACATCTGATAACATAAATCTTGACATAACTAATCATATCTAACAAAACTAAATTGCGTAGACAGACCAATTAATTTGAAACTTTCTTCTATTATCCAAATTGAGGTTATTTAACTAGCTGTTAAAAGGTTTGTTAGTTTTATTGATTATATTAGCGCTGTAAACAAAATATTGATTAGATTAGTACTAATTAATAATATTATTTAATTAAATAATAAAAAACATTAATGTTTTTTAAATCTATAAAAAGCTAATGGAAACAAATTCGTGTCTCTACTTATTATTTTTGTTATAGCAAAGATTTATCAAACTATAAAAATAACTTTTTATCAAAAATAAATAATTAATATAATTTTTATTATATAAATAATTTATAATTATAAATAATTCTTTGAACTTAAAAAAGTATTTATCAAAATGATAAAAATGAAAAAAAAACTTTTTATTTTATTTTATTTTGAGTGATTATTTGAATTTAAAAAATATTATTAAATAATACGATTAAAAAATTGTAAACATAAAAAGAGGAATCATATTTATATAAGTATTTTCGTAATATAATATTATGTATGACTAAATATATTTATATTAAATTATATCAATACTAATATTTATCTTTTCCATGATATATCTTTGAAATATATTTTGGTCCCGTGTGAAACATGTTACTTCTGTACTAATATTTTGTAGGTTTAGCATGACTTATTTCACATGCTATTTTTTATAATGGATATTTATAATATATTGGTATACATTAAATTTATTACATAAGTGTTATCGTTGTCACTAATTGTCTTGTTAAAGAACTAGAAATATTAGTAATACGAAGATTTTATTATTAAATCATTAAATCATATAAACATATACATTAGAAGATGAAAATATATAAGTCTCCAAAAAAAACCCGCACACTTATAATTATAATCACAAAATCGTATATGTTTTACGTATATGATTTTGTGATTATAATTATAAGTGTGCGGGTTTTTTTTGGAGACTTATATATTTTCATCTTCTAATGTATATGTTTATATGATTTAATGATTTAATAATAAAATCTTCGTATTACTAATATTTCTAGTTCTTTAACAAGACAATTAGTGACAACGATAACACTTATGTAAATAAATTTAATGTATACCAATATATTATAAATATCCATTATAAAAAATAGCATGTGAAATAAGTCATGCTAAACCTACAAAATATTAGTACAGAAGTAACATGTTTCACACGGGACCAAAATATTTCAAAGATATATCATGGAAAAGATAAATATTAGTATTGATATAATTTAATATAAATATATTTAGTCATACATAATATTATATTACGAAAATACTATTATATAAATATGATTCCTCTTTTTATGTTTACAATTTTTTAATCGTATTATTTAATAATATTTTTTTAAATTCAAATAATCACTCAAAATAAAATAAAATAAAAAGTTTTTTTTTCATTTTTATCATTTTGATAAATACTTTTTTAAGTTCAAAGAATTATTTATAATTATAAATTATTTATATAATAAAAAATTATATTAATTATTTATTTTTGATAAAAAGTTATTTTTATAGTTTGATAAATCTTTGCTATAACAAAAATAAGTAGAGACACGAATTTGTTTCCATTAGCTTTTTATAGATTTAAAAAACATTAATGTTTTTTATTATTTAATTAAATAATATTATTTAATTAGTACTAATCTAATCAATATTTTGTTTACAGCGCTAATATAATCAATAAAACTAACAAACCTTTTAACAGCTAGTTAAATAACCTCAATTTGGATAATAGATAAGAAAGTTTCAAATTAATTGGTCTGTCTACGCAATTTAGTTTTGTTAGATATGATTAGTTATGTCAAGATTTATGTTATCAGATGTTTCAAAAGAAGACATCATAACAATATAGTATGAAACATTTTTTAAATTACTATACTGCTAACTTGTAAGACGAATATTAGTATTCACATTTATAGTTTCATTTTTGTCATCCCTTTCTTCGTGTCAACTCTGATTTCTAAAATTCCAAAATGATACACATTATTCCTCATTCATACTCGTCTGGTTTTTGCTAAGAAAAATATTCAAAAAAAATGTCCCATTTACAAATGGGTCTTGACAATGTCTTTTATACAAGGGTTAAATATGTTTTTAGTCCATAAACTATTGGCTGTTTCTGGTTTTCGTCCCTCTTTCAATACAATTTGGTCCTTATTCTTTTCGAAACGTTCGTTTTAGTCTTCAAAAACTAACACCGTTAAAAATTTGGTCCTCATTTAGTCAACAAAACGAGGACTAAAACCAAAGTTTCAAGAACTAAAACGAACGTTTCGAAAAGAATGAGGACCAAATTGTACCTTATTTTGAAAGAGGGACGAAAACCAGAAACGACCAATAGTTTAGGGACTAAAAACATATTTAACCCTTTATTCAATTACTTTCCTACATATACTGCTCCAACCATTAAGAGGATATATTCAGTCATTAACGTAGTTCATTTTAAAAAGCCCATCCTTGTAACAGCACACCCATCATATTAAAACTCGTAAAGCCCAATTTTAGTTAATTATGAAAAAAGATTTTTTTTTTCTTTAATTCTGATGCTAACATACAGTATCTTACACAGATAAGATGATTTGCAGTTGGACTTAGATTTTACTTTTTCAAGTCAGATTTTTAAAATTAAATTATACTTAAATTTACATCTTATGATAATATCATAATTATGAATAAAAATCTATTTTAACAATTTTTTTGTTTATTAAATTTATTATTTTATCTGTTATGGAACTATTATGATACTATTTATTAATATCTAATATCATATTATATATATATATATATATATATATATATAACGAAATGTAATGGGAGTGGAGATCCACCAGAAATAAAAAGATTTCATAAAAGAAAAGGAAAACACATCTTATCTCATGGCCAATTGAATTAGACTTAAAAAAGTGAATTTCCTTCGTTCTAAACATATATTCCCACCAAAATCCAAAAACCTATCGTGAGATACAAAGTGTTGGTCTTTATTTTCGTTTTTTTCCCTATGGTTTGACTTAATAATATAACTTACAAGAGGGCCATTAGAACTCCGAAATACCAATTTATTCATAGTTATTGTCTCCTTTGTCTGCGTTACGTAAGGGAAGTTCTTAACCTGTTTCCTTCCAGTGGTTGATATAGATGGCATGCTCAAGTGTAAAGCTGCTGTTGATCGCTCTGCTATTCTTCGTTTTCCTTGTATTCACTTCTCAAAGCGTGGTTATTCGGTAAAACGAGCAGGAAGTTCACCAACCGGTTATGAGAAAAGAGGCTATTGAATGGTTGTCGCCGGTTACATGTTCAAACTCTGCCCTATCTGAATCAAATAGCATGTCAAAGTGTGAGTGCACTGAAGACCGAGTAGAGAAGCAAAAGAAAATTCGGTTGGGTTCTTGTAAGCTTAGCAGTTACGGTGTTCTCGGGTAAGATTAATTATGCTTTTTCCCTCTTTGGAATGCAAGGTGTTGCTGGATAAAAGGGATTCCCAAGTTGTGGAACGCAGAATCCAAAGCAATGATACAAAAGATACTCGTTTTTGTGCTTGAGGGTTCTGTTTAGCACAAAGAGTGGATATCAATGGTTCTATTTACAAATATTGAAATAGTATTAAGGAATGGTATCAAATGGTAATGAAAAAAAAAATTGTGGTGTCAAAATAGAATAAGTATTTCCAAGTTATAGACTAATCACTAGTTTTTTTACCTATACCATCTTAAAAAATATCAATTCTATCTTAAAAAAATATCAATTCCATAAAATTTTTGTTAAGAAATAGACTTTAAATTTAAGTTAATTTCATAAAATTAATTTGTAAAATAAAGTTTAAATATATATATATATATATATATATATATATATATATATATATATATATATATATATATATATATATTCTTATCTTTCATTAATGTGATACTTGGAACAAGTTTTAAACGAAACCATCACTTGCATAAGACGCATTTCGGGGTCATAAGTTTCATGAATGGTTTTTGTGCTTAATTTTATGTATAAATGCTTCCAACAGAAACTTAATTATATTATTATAGATTTTTATAAAAAAATTCTATCTAGTTTCTTTACTTCGTAAGGTACTGGGTTTCTTCCAAGTTTCAATAAGAAAATGTTTTCATTTAACGCATTGATGTATTGTGTAGAATATTATATCATTATATATAGTAAAAATTATTCACTTTTATAACTATATAATATTTCTAATTATAAATAGGTGTGAAAATTATATTTGACAAAAACTAAGCCATAAAAAAATTAAGCAATATTCCATATGTATTATTGTGCAGGTAATAAATCATTAAAAATCAAGGTTCATGATTCAAATGCCTATTTTAAATATGATTTTTCAAAATAAAAATATAGCCACCCACTTTTAATTGGTCGAAATAAGACTTTGAATTATTTTATACTTGATTGAAATAAGTTTAAAATATTTTATAGAAAATTAACAGTACAAGATATAACCCTTAAATAACAGCATACCTCTAGTGAAAATCATGTGGTCGTCACTTACAATATCGGTTATGTTATTGATCATCTTACATTAATCCATATCAAAATAACGTATATTTTTAAATAATGAGAATCATCATTCAAGCTAAGTATTGAGATTGCAATGCAAAGAAAGAAAAATAGAGAAATAAAAATAGTTTGTGTATTATCCCATATCTGCATAATGCAGATACAAATATTTATACATTAAGATTATAACAAAATTAGTTATAATCCTATTTAATCTACCAGTTATATCAACACAATAATAACAAACAGAAATAATAACAAGCAAGATTTTAAATCCTAACAAGATATTAAATCATAACAAATATTAAATCCTAACAACCCTCCTCAAGCTGGAGAATGAATGTCAATCATTCCCAGCTTGGAAACCAAAAATTTGAAAGTTGTGGGAGGAAGTCTTTTTTGTGTAGATATCAGCTAACTAACATGCAGAAGAAATCGGTAGTAGTTTAAGTAAGCCAGAAGAAAGTTTTTCCCTTACAATATGACAATTTATTTCAATGTGCTTCGTGCGTTCATGGAAAACCGGATTTCCAGCAATATGAAGGGCAGATTTGTTATCACAGAACAAGACTGCTGATTGTTAAAAAGTTATGTGAAGATCCGTTAGAAGAAAAGTTAACCATTGAATTTCGCAAGTAGCTGTGGCAAGAGTTATGTATTCAGCTTCTGAGGAACTTTTGGATACAGTGGCTTGTTTCTTCAACTTCCATGAAATAAGTGACGAGCCAAGATAGATAGAGTAACTAGTGATACTTCGTCTGGTATCAATGCAACATGCCCAATCAGAATCACTGAAGCCTTTTCTCCAGGAGCACCTTTAAGGTATCTAAGAATCCTGGAAGCTCCTTGTTGATGATCTGTGTTGGGATTTGAGAGAAATTGACTTAGTTGTTGTACTGCAAATGAAATATCTGGTCTAGTGTTGGCCATAATTTGTGCTGAGCTTTGTATGATAGTCACAAGGAGTGGAAACGAGCTTAATTAGAGTTTAAGTAACTTTCATCTTTGAGAATGTCCAGAGTATATTGTCTCTGGGAATTGGAAATACCTTCTTTGTTTCTAGCCACTTTAAGACCAAGAAAGAATTTAAGATTGTCAAGGTCTTTAATTTTAAATGTTGCGTCAAGAAGATGAGTAATATGAGTGATTTCTGTGAGATCATTTCCTATGAGCACTATATCATCAACATAAACCACTAAAATAGTGACATTGGAATCAGAATGTTTGGTGAACAAGGAATGATCAGATGCAGAAAGCCATTAGATAAGAGGAAATCAGATAAACGAGCATACCACTGTTTGCCTGCTTGTTTAAGACCATAAAGTGATTTTTGTAACTTGCATACTTGATTGGGTTTGATACAGTTGAGCCCTGGAGAAGGTATCATATAAACTTCTTCATTTAATGTACCATGAAGAAAAGCATTATTAACATCTAGTTGCTTAAGATGCCAATTATGTGCTGCCGCAAGAGCTATAACCAGTCTAATCGTTGTGACTTTAACCACTGGAAAAAATGTATCTAGGTAGTATTGACCTTCAATTTGAGTGTAACCCTTGGCTACCAATCTGGCTTTATATCTTTCAATGCTTCCATCAACCTTGTGCTTGATTTTGAAAACCCATTTGCAGCCTACAACAGTTTTGTCAATAGGTAAATCTGTGATTTCCCAAGTGTTATTTCTGGCCAATGCAGCAAGCTCATCATCCATGGCTCTAACCCGGTGCGGATTTGGATGCCTCATAATAAGATCTAGGCTCAATGTTAGCACATATATGCATAATAAATCGATAATAAGGTGTTGCAAGTTTCTTATATGAAATGACAGAAGCAAGAGGATGTTTGATACCTAAAGAATTAGAGGTAATAGTTGATGCATAAGAAGTTTCAAATTCAGATAGTCTTGAAGGTCTGTTTTTCTGTCGGGTGGATCTTCTAATGTTAGGAGCTGGTAGAGTGGAAGGTGAACAGGGTGGAGAAGGATGCGAAGGATCTGTATGAGGTATGGGCATACATTGGTCAATATAGAGCAAAGGTGGGTGGATGAGAAGGTGGGAATTAGAAGTGGTGTATGATTCATTATGGTAAGGAAAACAACTTTCATGGAAGACAACATTTCTAGAAATCTCAATGGCCCTGGTTTTGAGGTTGAAGGTGATGAAGCCTTTTTCGTGTGGTTTATAGCCAAGAAAAATAGCGGGTAAGGCTCTTGGATCAAGTTTATGTCTATTGTTTGACAAGGTGTTGACAAAGCAAAGACAACCAAAAGCTTTAAGGGTGGTGATATCAAAAGGAGAACTGTATAATTGTTGGTGTGGAGAATGGTTATTTAGGAAAGGAGTGGGAAGGCAATTAATGAGGGTAGAGGCATGAATAAGAGCATAAGACTAAAAAATGTTTGGTAAGTGTGCTTGAAAAAGAAGAGAACGGGTAACATTTAATAAGTGCTCGTGTTTTCTCTCAACTAAGCCATTTTGCTGGGGGGGTTTCAACACAAGTTGTTTGGTGAACAATTCTAGTATTTTTATAAAATTCGGCCATAATAAACTCAGTTTTCCACTATCGGATCTAATGGTTAGGACCTTGGTTTTAAATTGTCTTTCAGCATAGGTAATGAAAGATTGTAAATGTGACTGAGTTTCAGCTTTTGAGATTAAAGGAAACATCCATACATATCTAGAAAAATCATCAACAATGGTTAAAAAAATATTTATGACCATGAATGGAAGTAGTAGCACAAGGATCCCAAATATCAACATGTAATAAGGAAAAAAATAGAAGAAGCATAAGAAGTACTATGAGGAAAAGAAGGTTTTCTTTGTTTAGCCATATGACAAGGAGTACATATAAAAGAGTGATCAAAATTAATCACAGGATATAACTATTGTATTACATGTAACCTATCATGGGATGGGTGGCCTAATCTGTAATGCCAAATATGAATGACTTCCTTATTACAAATTGTGGTGTTGATGGAGCTAAAAGAAGTCTTGAGTGTATACAATCCATCTTGTGCATCAACTATACCAATCATCCTCTTGTTGTGTCTGTCTTGTATAAAACATTGATTGTCAAGAAATATTAGTGGACAATTATGGACTGTAGTAAGCTTGGAAACAGATATAAGATTGAAATTAAATTGTGGAAGATATAGGACATTAGAAATAGACAAAGAATCATTAATCTTTACTGTTCCAGAATATGAGGCTATGGTTTGTTGTCCATTTGGTAGTTTTACTGTGATGGGATCAATAGCCTTATAGGATGAGTATAAATTCAGGGAAGAAGATACATGATCACTGGCTCCTGAATCTATAATCCACATAACATGGTCTGTAGCATGAGAAATTGGTAGCACATTACCTATAAAAGAAGTATTTGGAGAGAATGTTGTACCAATTTAATTTATGTGGGAAGTAGTTGTAGAGGATCCCATCTGTGTTTGTTGTTGCAGCAGGGCTATCAAATGTTGATATTGTTGAGGAGTGATTTTTAACTCATTCGAGTCAGATACTTGAGTGTGATCAATGGGTCCTTCAGTGTTACTTGTGGCAGCATTGTTCACTATAACAGGTCTGTGCAGTTTATGCCCAAGAGGGTAACCATGCTTCTTAAATCATTCATCAACAGTGTGTCCAATGATATTGCAAAAAGTGCAAACCTTTGAATTGTATGAACCTGAATTTGATCTTCCGCCAAAGCCTCCTCTATTTGATGAATAGCCTCGACCTCCTCTTATCCCTTTGTTGTATGAGGATCCTGAAGATCCTGGTGAATAACCATTCTTTTTGTAACAATATTTAGCCGTGTGGTAATCTTTTCTATAGAATGTGCAAGATACCTTGTTACTAGCATTTGTTGTGGCTGCATTTAACATACTCATATTACTCATGATAAGATTCTGATCAATGGCAGCCATGAGTTGGTTTGGTAAAAAAAAACGCAAAGAAATAAAGAAGGGGCAAGATATTGTTAAAAGGAATTATCAATAGTTTAATATATCTTTTATGGCATTATAAATTGTTTATTACAAACCTAAACTATGATATATATACTCCAAAATATTTATTTATTGTGAATTTTATTTATAGTATAATTTATTCATTGTAAATTATAGTTATATAAAACAAACATTTATTGTAATGGTCTGAAGATTTTATAAAGTCATTGGGCCCTAATTTGACAAGCCAGGCCCATTGACCCAAGGACACTTGAACCTTGGGAGGGGCTCTTTCCTTGCAAGTCAGATTTCATTTCACAGATTCCTCTCTCTCTAGAACAGAAACCTTGCCCTAACTCAAGTGCTCTGACTTCTCTCTAGGTTTCCAGCCATTTCCACCGATTGAATCCTAATTTGGTGGTGTTTTCTTGTTCCTGGAGTCAAGAGCTACGAAACCATCCGATTGGTTTTGCGTTCCAGCGGGTAAGTAGATTTTCCCTCTTTCCCTTCACTGTTCTTGTCCTAGGTTGTACCATTTTCTGATTTCTTGTGCCCTGTGTGAGTTTGTCTTTCATTCTTGGTTTATTCCGACTCAAAGAGCTAAAGTCTAGCACCTATTTGGTGATTTATAGGTTCTGTACAGTTTCGCACGGTGTAGGGGGTACTGTTAGAGCATCTCTGAACTGTGTTGAGCAACCCACCAGGTAAGGGGAGCTAGTTCTCTTTTTGATTTTATTGTATGACGTGATTACATGGTGATTTTCAAATTGGTATGTTGTTGGAAGCATAATTTTTAATTTTTGCTAACTTGAAATGCATGTACGAAAGTGTGAGTGCTACGTGAATGTGGTGATTGATGGATATGAACTGTTTGGGATGATTTTGAGTGATGAATTATGTATGTTGGAACTGTTTTGGTGTGTAAAATTTGTTGTGGTGTTGATAGGAAGGAAAATCAAGTGTCTTAGGGTCACTTTTTGGTCATTTTAGAGGAAGTGAGGTAGGGATTTTGAGTAAATGAAGGCTGCAGTGTTCCTGGACTGTTTGGGCAGCCTAGACAAGTCCATTGTGACTTGTTAGAAGCATAACAGTAGTTGAAAACAGGTTCCAAGTAGTGGAATCGAATTTGGGTCCCTAAGT
This sequence comes from Vigna umbellata, assembly GCF_029865625.1. NCBI lineage: Eukaryota > Viridiplantae > Streptophyta > Magnoliopsida > Fabales > Fabaceae > Vigna > Vigna umbellata. Next base: position 23,711,443 of record NC_142171.1, read on the forward strand.
TGTTGAAATTAGTGTTTTGGAGCTGAAAGTGAACTTTAATCACTTAAAAATGGTAGTAGAAATGTTTAGAATCATTTGGATAAGTTTAATTAAGTCTAAAACGAGAATTAAGAGTCTAAGAAGTTGAGAAAAGTGGTTAGAAATGGTCAAGGGAGGTTTTGTTACCATTCTGCAGAGTTCTGAGAATTCTGCAGAATTAAATTCTGCAGAATGTGCAAATTGAGCGTTCGTCCATGTCGGAGTTGAACGCTCGGTCATGCCATGCGCTGAGTGACGTTCGGTCAAATGTGGGCTTGACTTAACGTTCGTCCTTGTCTAGGGAGCGTTCGGTCTTAGGGAATGATATTAATGGCGTTCGGTCATTGGTTTAAGTAACGATCGCTCAAGTTATGGTTTAGTAACGATCGCTCAGGTGTTGGTTAGTAGCGTTCGTTCATTCGCTGGTTTAGTAGCGTTCGGTCAGTTGAAGGTTTAGTAGCGTTCGGTCAGTTGAAGGTTTAGTAGCGTTCGGTCAGTTGAAGGTTTTATTAGCGTTCGGTCAGGGGTTGGAATTAATAGCGAGCGTCCATAGGTAGTAGCGAGCGTCCATATTGGTGACGTTCGGCCTAGTGTTTGATCTCACAGCGTTCGTCCATGGAACGCTTGCTTTAACAGCGTTCGTCCATTGGAACGTGTTAGGGATGTTAGCGTTCGTCCTAGTGATGTTAGCGTTCGGTCTGGATCATGTGTTAGTGATAATAGCGTTCGGTCTTATACCCTCATGTAGCAAGTGTTAGCGTTCGGTCATGAGGCTTGATATTGAAGTGTTCGTCCAAATGGGGTTCGCCCAAGGGGTTAGGACGTTCGTCCAAACAGTGTCCGTTCAAGGTTTTGGACGCTCGTCCAAACAGTGTTCGTCCAGTGGTGATATTTTCCTTTATGCTTTCTCTCATTCCAGTAAGCTTTGTTAATTAAATATTTCGGTTACGATTTATGAATGCATCTTCATGTGATCCAGATTGGTTGAAAGTGTATGATTATAAGTGGTTTATGATGTACATTGTTGATCCAAAAGGAATATTATGAGATTTAAAATGGTTGGATTGAATCGGAAATTTAGATCTCTCGGTGAGATCAGTTAGTGTATTGAATGAATGTAAGAGGCTTCCATATGGGGGGTTATCCCTAACACTCCAACGGTCTTTCATTCTCACTTAGAGAGGATTGACGCGTGTGGTGGGAGTAGTGGGAGGTCCTAGGGTAGACGCTATCACTGGAGGTCTATTCCGCGGTAACGGATTAGCCTTGTGTATGGTCGGGTGGAACCCCTCGGCAATGGCTTTGCAAAGCAGTAGAGGCCATCACAAGTGCACAACCCGCCCCAGCTCTACATACATTCTATGTCCGGACGTGTCTAGAGTCTTAACATGATAGGATGCTGGTCTTGATGAGTTTTATGAAATAAATGCTTATGATGACTTATGTGTATGGATATTCTGGTAAATGATAGATTGGTTGAAAATGAATTGTATGATTGTTTGAGACCTAGCTCACCCTTGCATTTGTATGTGTTGCATGTGTTTGCTTTCCCCCTTGCGATGATCATCCAATCCTTTGGATGTGAGCAGTAGGTGATGATGTACCTTTGGAGCAAGCTTTGGAAGTTGAGGAAGACCCAGCACCTAGTGCTTAGGATTTCTACCAGCTCTTATGTTAAATAGCTTTTCATTTTGAAAGACTTCTAGACTTCATTTTATCATGATCCGTCATTTCGGGAAACTTTTTAGGTCCCTTTAAAATTTCATTAGTCTTGTATTTTGGAGAATTATGAACTTGTACTTAAGTTTTAAAGTTTTCCAGCCAGACTTGGATAACTGTACTCCTTAATCCTATCTTTTGTGTACTCTTAATTGCTTTCTATTATTATAATTGATGCATTCTACATATATACATTGTTATATATTTTGGGATGTCACATTTATGGTATCAGAGCAGTTTGTCCTTAGGATGACCTGTGAGTTGAGGGCTTGTCTTACCTTCTCTGTGAAGAATTGAGTCTAAACGGTATGATTTACCATTTCCTCCAAGTCTAGATAGTAGAGTGTGTATCTAACTAGAAGTTTTGAGAACAGAAAACGTCTTGATAAGAGTAATGAGGGTGCACACTCATGACTTTATCAGAGATGATTTTCCTTTCTTAATTCTGAAAGTTTGGGAAACAGTAAGGGTGGTGATTGTAGTATTGTTTTCAATAGAAATTCTTGTCTTGTTCTTGCCTTTGTGATAATGTATTGTGCTCTATAGTGATAGAGGAATGCAGATTCAATGACAACTTGACTTGTATACCTTTATTAGAATTGGTTTAAGCCTTTGAGACAAATTCTTGCCTCGAAGATAAGGAGTTAGAAGACCAAAATCTTGGTTTCACAAGACGAGTGAAGATATTGGAATTTAGAAGTAATGTTTTTGGGTGAAGAAAAGTTCTCAAGAAGAGAGTCAGAAGATCAACTATCGTACGTTCTACAAGAAGAGTGGGGTTCGAAGGCTAGATTAAGAGGAGATTTGGATAAGCATGGGTGCAGCAAGGTTTGAGAAATCAATTTGGTTCAGTATATCAATAACGTCAGAGGTCAGAAGAAAGGGAAGTGTTGGTGAGCAACAGAGTGGCATTGAGTGAGATTAGTATCATGGGTCGGCGTATCAGCGATGGTTGAGATCTGAATAAGAAAAATGGTGGATGGTTTGAAGTTTAAGTTAAGAAAGGAATAGGAATTCTAAAGTGGGACCAAGGGGAATGAGTATCAAGAAGAGAAGAAGAAGAGTTTGAGAAACTGTCGTTTAAGGCATAGAGCTGAGTTACGGAGGAAATAGTGGAAGGAAGAATTGCCAAGTTGAGAGAGAGCATGAGGTCTTTAAAGAGGAATGAAGTATTGTAAGGGTCTTAAGTTAAGTGAATAATTGGAAGGAGATAGTCAAGTTTTCTCAGGAAGTGGATGTTTAGAGTCAAGTTTAGAATGATGTTTCAAGATAAGTGGTTCGTATAGAAGAAAGGTTTGATCATTGGTTGAGATGTTCAGTGACCGGCTGAGTCAATCAAGATAGAAGGGGATGTTGAATGATGGGTTGCAAAAGGCAGTGAGTTGGTAAGTTCAGATAAGGTCAGAGGATTGGTGTTGCTGGTTAAGGGTATTTTGAGATTTAAAGGATTCAAGATAGGGTCTGTAATTCTGAAGATTCAGAGTTGAAGAGGGCAATTCTTGAAGAAGAATGTTTTAAGTTAATTTGGTCGAAATGAGTGCATGAAGAATTCTAAGTGATGTGGCGTTTGTGGAGTTAACCTAAGGTCTCGGTTTGAAGTTCATATGGAGTGGTTTCTTGGCAAGGAAGGAAAGAGAAGATGGTGCATCAAGTATAATTGACCGAAAGATGGAAGCAAGTGTTATGGGAATCCAAGATGTTTGAAAATTGTAAGGGAAAAAGAGATGGCGTTGTTCTTTCATACATTTGAGGTGTGATCATAAGGGAGGTTTGATTGTTTCAATTCGATTTTGGGTGGTTATGGTCTTCAAAAGAAGTGTTGTTGTTTTTTTGAAAGAGAATAAATGGGTATGTATTAGACGTGGTTCAACTTATAAATGAGAAGAAGAAGGGTTGTAGAAGTCAGATGATTCTAGTAAGGATAAGTGGAGAAGAGAAGATAAATCTTTTGGGTGTAAGGGTTTCGGTTGGTGTTCTGTGACAAGTATGGGATTTTTATATCTTGGAGAAGTGGAATTCATTTTGGAGTGGGGTCTTAGGCAGCACCGGTTATGGATTGTTCTTGTTGAAGTTGAGTAGTATAAGAGGAAGGTGGAGTTTTGGTTAGAGCAGCAGTGTTTGGACTCAGTGTAATCATAGGGAGAACTACGAGGTTGAAGAATCTCAGAAGAGAAATAAAGGACAAGTTGGAACAATCTAGTATAAGTCATAACAATCAGGAGTGATTTCGGGCATGTTTGTTCTGTGGAGTAGAAGGTAGTGTTGAGAAAAGGGAATGGCAAAGATATCATGGAAGTTTTGAAGAAGGTTTTCAAGGGCGATCATGTTTGGGTTACGGTTAACATAAGGAAGTGTTCTTTGAGTCAACTAGTGAACAAGGGGGTGTGAGGAATCAGAGTAGCGCAGCGGATGATGGAGAGCATGTTGTTGTCAATAATAGGTATGCATGAAGAGCTTTCATAATTGTGGATAGGTGCTTTGTGAGGGATGAGTTCTTTGAAACAGTATTGGTGTTGTTATATGAGAATGAGTGGGAGTGTTTGGTAACCTTCAAGAGTCAGAAGTGAGTGTAGGTAAGGAAGAAATAGGTATCAAGTAGAGAAGATTCAGGTTCTTGGTTTGACAAGTATTGAATAAGAGTTGCTTGAAGAATATGATGATTAGGGTCTCTAGTGAAATTGTAAAGTGATTTCATTAGTATAATTGAATATTATAACTAGTGGATTTCTCAAAATGGTTGAGAAAATGCAGATTGGACAATCCTAGTTTGAGATGTATCATAAGTTGATTTGATGTTGATCAAGCTAGTGATCTCAAGTCAAGGAGGTTGCAAATCTAAGTATGAATTACAAGCTAGTGGATTAAGAAATGCATATGGTTCAGGTTAGTGAGATATCAAAGTGAAGCTGGATTGCTCAAATTGGTTTTGATGTTGCAAAGAAGAAGAGTTTTACTTTGGTAATGAGATAGTATAGTAGGAAACTATGTTACTCAGTAGTGAAGATCAGTAAAGCAAGGTGAAGCTCTTAGAATGGATGCGGTGGTATGTGATCAGGAGCATAACAGTAGGTAGTTAAATTAGAAGTGGTAGTGATCAAGTCAGTAGTATGGTGATTCTTAAAAGAAACAAGAGGAGATAAAAGGGTATCAGTCAAGGGTTGATCTGAAGTGAAGGCTAGCAGAAGTTTAGAAGAGAATTTTTGGAAGTAGTGAAGGATTGATGAGTGGTTATCGACGTGGCAGACACAATAGGGTTGATTGTGCGAAAGAAAGTTTCTTAATTGCTGAAGTTTAGGAGTTCATAATTATCTTGAGAGTAATGACTAAACCAATCTACACTATTGAGCATTAGAGCATTTTAGTACAGAGGCAATGTTTTCATGTTAGTGAAGTTGAGGGGAGTAGTATTTTGTCAAAATAGGTGGTGGTTCTAGAGTCTGTGATGAAGATGGATTATTCCTTCTATTTGATAAGTCTAATTTTCGAGGCCGAAAATTTTCTTGTTGGGGAGAATGTAATGGTCTGAAGATTTTATAAAGTCATTGGGCCCTAATTTGACAAGCCAGGCCCATTGACCCAAGGACACTTGAACCTTGGGAGGGGCTCTTTCCTTGCAAGTCAGATTTCATTTCACAGATTCCTCTCTCTCTAGAACAGAAACCTTGCCCTAACTCAAGTGCTCTGACTTCTCTCTAGGTTTCCAGCCATTTCCACCGATTGAATCCTAATTTGGTGGTGTTTTCTTGTTCCTGGAGTCAAGAGCTACGAAACCATCCGATTGGTTTTGCGTTCCAGCGGGTAAGTAGATTTTCCCTCTTTCCCTTCACTGTTCTTGTCCTAGGTTGTACCATTTTCTGATTTCTTGTGCCCTGTGTGAGTTTGTCTTTCATTCTTGGTTTATTCCGACTCAAAGAGCTAAAGTCTAGCACCTATTTGGTGATTTATAGGTTCTGTACAGTTTCGCACGGTGTAGGGGGTACTGTTAGAGCATCTCTGAACTGTGTTGAGCAACCCACCAGGTAAGGGGAGCTAGTTCTCTTTTTGATTTTATTGTATGACGTGATTACATGGTGATTTTCAAATTGGTATGTTGTTGGAAGCATAATTTTTAATTTTTGCTAACTTGAAATGCATGTACGAAAGTGTGAGTGCTACGTGAATGTGGTGATTGATGGATATGAACTGTTTGGGATGATTTTGAGTGATGAATTATGTATGTTGGAACTGTTTTGGTGTGTAAAATTTGTTGTGGTGTTGATAGGAAGGAAAATCAAGTGTCTTAGGGTCACTTTTTGGTCATTTTAGAGGAAGTGAGGTAGGGATTTTGAGTAAATGAAGGCTGCAGTGTTCCTGGACTGTTTGGGCAGCCTAGACAAGTCCATTGTGACTTGTTAGAAGCATAACAGTAGTTGAAAACAGGTTCCAAGTAGTGGAATCGAATTTGGGTCCCTAAGTTGTTGAAATTAGTGTTTTGGAGCTGAAAGTGAACTTTAATCACTTAAAAATGGTAGTAGAAATGTTTAGAATCATTTGGATAAGTTTAATTAAGTCTAAAACGAGAATTAAGAGTCTAAGAAGTTGAGAAAAGTGGTTAGAAATGGTCAAGGGAGGTTTTGTTACCATTCTGCAGAGTTCTGAGAATTCTGCAGAATTAAATTCTGCAGAATGTGCAAATTGAGCGTTCGTCCATGTCGGAGTTGAACGCTCGGTCATGCCATGCGCTGAGTGACGTTCGGTCAAATGTGGGCTTGACTTAACGTTCGTCCTTGTCTAGGGAGCGTTCGGTCTTAGGGAATGATATTAATGGCGTTCGGTCATTGGTTTAAGTAACGATCGCTCAAGTTATGGTTTAGTAACGATCGCTCAGGTGTTGGTTAGTAGCGTTCGTTCATTCGCTGGTTTAGTAGCGTTCGGTCAGTTGAAGGTTTAGTAGCGTTCGGTCAGTTGAAGGTTTTATTAGCGTTCGGTCAGGGGTTGGAATTAATAGCGAGCGTCCATAGGTAGTAGCGAGCGTCCATATTGGTGACGTTCGGCCTAGTGTTTGATCTCACAGCGTTCGTCCATGGAACGCTTGCTTTAACAGCGTTCGTCCATTGGAACGTGTTAGGGATGTTAGCGTTCGTCCTAGTGATGTTAGCGTTCGGTCTGGATCATGTGTTAGTGATAATAGCGTTCGGTCTTATACCCTCATGTAGCAAGTGTTAGCGTTCGGTCATGAGGCTTGATATTGAAGTGTTCGTCCAAATGGGGTTCGCCCAAGGGGTTAGGACGTTCGTCCAAACAGTGTCCGTTCAAGGTTTTGGACGCTCGTCCAAACAGTGTTCGTCCAGTGGTGATATTTTCCTTTATGCTTTCTCTCATTCCAGTAAGCTTTGTTAATTAAATATTTCGGTTACGATTTATGAATGCATCTTCATGTGATCCAGATTGGTTGAAAGTGTATGATTATAAGTGGTTTATGATGTACATTGTTGATCCAAAAGGAATATTATGAGATTTAAAATGGTTGGATTGAATCGGAAATTTAGATCTCTCGGTGAGATCAGTTAGTGTATTGAATGAATGTAAGAGGCTTCCATATGGGGGGTTATCCCTAACACTCCAACGGTCTTTCATTCTCACTTAGAGAGGATTGACGCGTGTGGTGGGAGTAGTGGGAGGTCCTAGGGTAGACGCTATCACTGGAGGTCTATTCCGCGGTAACGGATTAGCCTTGTGTATGGTCGGGTGGAACCCCTCGGCAATGGCTTTGCAAAGCAGTAGAGGCCATCACAAGTGCACAACCCGCCCCAGCTCTACATACATTCTATGTCCGGACGTGTCTAGAGTCTTAACATGATAGGATGCTGGTCTTGATGAGTTTTATGAAATAAATGCTTATGTTTATGATGACTTATGTGTATGGATATTCTGGTAAATGATAGATTGGTTGAAAATGAATTGTATGATTGTTTGAGACCTAGCTCACCCTTGCATTTGTATGTGTTGCATGTGTTTGCTTTCCCCCTTGCGATGATCATCCAATCCTTTGGATGTGAGCAGTAGGTGATGATGTACCTTTGGAGCAAGCTTTGGAAGTTGAGGAAGACCCAGCACCTAGTGCTTAGGATTTCTACCAGCTCTTATGTTAAATAGCTTTTCATTTTGAAAGACTTCTAGACTTCATTTTATCATGATCCGTCATTTCGGGAAACTTTTTAGGTCCCTTTAAAATTTCATTAGTCTTGTATTTTGGAGAATTATGAACTTGTACTTAAGTTTTAAAGTTTTCCAGCCAGACTTGGATAACTGTACTCCTTAATCCTATCTTTTGTGTACTCTTAATTGCTTTCTATTATTATAATTGATGCATTCTACATATATACATTGTTATATATTTTGGGATGTCACATTTATTCTTAATATTGGTGGACTAAAATATTAATGAGTTCATAAACAAGAATGAGGAACACTATGAAGTAACTATAACGGAAAAGAACAAATTATACTCAGATGTATAATTTCCTACATATATCAGTTTAGTTTCAAGAAAATATTCCTTAATATTTACAAGTTTTTTTTATTGTTACTACAGTTATACATAAACAATTAAAAAAATAAACGGTCATAAGTACTATCAAAAAAGAAAAAAAACGTATTGCCTTTACATGATAAAACAAAACGCTTGAAGGTGAACCAGCTAATAATCTTGGCTTTGAAACCCCTCCATTTTTCTCCCAAAAGTGGCAGTCATAATCACATCCTTGATAACATCTTCTAAATACCCCAAAAATATTGTTCTATTTTTGTTTGTTCATTCCTCACTCTCTCACTCACCCAATCCTTGTTCAGCACACTAGGTCAACTTCAACAAAAATATATTTAACACACAAATTTTTTACATTTATTTAATTTTTTTCTTTAAAAAAATATAAAAATTTATTTTATTATAATCACTTTATTTTATAATATGTATCAAATAAATTACCATTTCTCCAACTTGAAAGCTTTTTTTATCCAAATGTCTAAATTGACATTCATGTCATTGCAGGCATTGGAGATTCTATTCAACACAAAATCCAAAACTCTTTCGTCAAACGCAAAGTGCTCCTCTTTCTTTTCGTCTCTCCCTACGGTTTCACTCAATAATCTAACTTATAATTCATCAACATCTCTCCTGAACCCATTAACTCATCATTCATCTCCTTTCTCTGCGTTACAGAGAAGAAGAGAAAACCATGAGAAACGTTTCAAAGAAGAAATTTTTAACCTGCTTCCGTCCTGGGCATGATACGGATGCAATGCTTCAACCTAGGGCTGTGGTGGATCGCTCCTCTAGTCGTCGTTTCGCCTGCATCCCCGTTGCAGACGAACACGACGCCGGAAGTTCAGCCACCAAATCCACGTTTTCGGAGCAAGAGTTGCCACAGAAGGTTGTGCCTCATCCTCCAAAACCAACGTTTTATAAGGTGATTAAAGCCGTGCTGATTGAAACCGCGTTGGTTAGTGTACTTTTTAGTTTCTAACTTTCTATACATAAAACCTACGTATTGTTTTTCTTTTTGCAGTTATAGACGTAATTATCATCTTGTATATTTTTTTCCTGCAGAATACAAAAGCTCACAAGAAAAATCTGGACAGCCAAAGTTGTTTTGGATCAAAGCGTGGTTTTTCGGTATACACAGAAAGTTCATCGACCGGTGATGTGAAACAAGTTTTTGTGGACAGTAAAATTGAAAAAATCAAGCCCTGTGAATGGTCTTCGACGATTTCATCTTCAAACTCAGCGGTATCTGAATCAAAGAATATATCAGAGATTGAGTCGACTAAAGAGCAAGTAGAGAATGAAAAGAAGTTTCAGTGCGTAGGAATATACTGGGTTTTCGTGAGCTTAGTAGTCACGATTTTTTGGGGTAAGGTTAACGTTATTATTTGGACATCGTTGTTGTTATGTGTTTTCTCTCTTTGGAATGCAAGTTGTTGTTGGCCAAAAGAGGTTCCCAAGTTGGGGAGCGTAGAATCCAAAGCCTACAAGAATAGCCGCAGAGAGCGCAGTGGAAGGACTGGTCGGAATAAGGAACGTTCGTAATATTTTCTTAGTTTTTACGGAAAATAATTTGTTAGATACTCTACTAATATTGCATGTCCATATATTTAATCAATTTTTATGTGACATGCATTATGATATTTACAAATGAAAATTAATATATCTTAATTGCATATTATAAAAAAATAAATGTGAATCGCACACTCAAAAGCTTGAATGTGTACAACTTATTTTTAATTTCAGTAGACCATTTTTTGTTAAAATATATTTGTATGGATATTTTAATAGTAAATTAGGAATTATGTTGTTATTAAAGTATAATATTATGAATCAAATTTGTAGTTTTTTAATTTATTTAATGAGAAAATTGATTGTCAAACGTAGTTAAGGATTAAATTAGAAAGAATCGTTACTTGTATGATACTCCATTATCATAAACTATCTTAATTAAGTTAGATTTTATTTTGTGAGTTTTTTTTTTTGAGGAAAAGTAGAGTTTGCGTGAATTGTGTATCACTTTATACCCAAAATTTCAAGGTAATAGATTATAGATCTTTATATTTATATACTAGTAATTTTTCTTAGTTTTTTTTATCTAACATGGAGCTTTCAACTCACTTTAAATTTTTAACAATATTCTCGTGAATCTTGAACTCCTTTTACCTATAAACATACATCTTGGATCTATCATCGTGTCATGGTCAAAGTCCTAAGGTCATTGTTAAGAGAAGCTATAGATATTATTATGTGTCAATTTATTAGAGAATCAAATACTTAATTAACATTAAGAACTTTTTATACCGGTGGAGTATTCATAAGAATATTGTAGAAAATGTGCGAGCACCTTATAATGCTTTTCTATGTTATATAGACTTGTATGTTAGTATTGAAAATGGTGACATTATACATAATGTGACTATTCCACCAAAAAGTTTTCTATTAGTTCAAAATAATCAATATGTAAAATCAGAACAAGTGATTGCCGAGATTCTCGCAGGAACATATACTTTGTATTTAAAAGAAAAAGTTCGAAAACATGTTTATTCTGACTTAGAAGGAGAAATGCATTGGAGTACGGATGTGTATCATGCATCATAATTTAAATATAATAATTCTTATATCAAGATTAACATAAGTTGATTCACCAACATTTAACAATCTTCTCCTCAAATGTGAGTCTCCACATTGGGACACATCCTTACAACGGGACACTATTTCGTAATGCAGAAGACTTTCGATACAAGAAAGAACCCTTAAATTTTATAATCTTTCACATACTTTACATTGCATTCATTCAAACTGTTACTAAAATAAATTATCAACTCTAATACGAAAACACCAATTTCAATCCAAAACGTTAAAATAATAAATTTATAAGTTATTCTATGTACTAGTCATCTTTTTTATTTTTATCCAATAAGACTTCTAACTTACCATGGATTTTTAACAAATTTGCATTCGTATGAACAATTGATCAAATAATACTCCATTTTAAACCCGTGGCATTTGCTTAAATTTACTAAAAAAAATGAACTTTTTTGTGATTTCTCTATTTTTTTTTTGTATATTAGGAGGCTGTGGCTAATAGAAAAAATAATTGTTCGTTCTTTTGAGAGTTTGAGAATAAGAAAATATGTTTCTTCGTTTGATTTATATTTCAAAAAATAATAGTTGCAATAAATTATGTGTTATGGGAATAATTTAAAAAAAATTGGAGGTGAAAATCATGTTTTTCCAAATAAAAAAAATTATCAAAAAATATTACTCTTACTAAATATTTTAATTTGATAAAAAATTAAATAATTTAATAAAATAAATATTACTCTTTATTTTTCAAAAATGTATATAATATTCTTAAATATTTTTATCAATCAAACATATTTTATTTTAGTCATTTCATGAAAATATAAATTCCAAAATTTTCAATTCTTGACGATCATGATTCACGATGATATTCATCAAATTGTACAATCTGTGTTTAAACTGATATTATAGTGTTATGTACAGTAAAACTGTTGAATTTTACACCAATTAATAGAAACTAGTTGTTTTAATCTATCAATGTTGTAAAAAAGTTATATTAGACAAGAAAAAGTTAAGTTCTAAATTGGTTTAATACATGTACATCATTTGGTTCTAATTTGGAGCGTTGTGTTCAAAATCGTCCAACCTTTTAAAAAAGTTTACTATTGTCCCATGTTTTGTTAAAAACTGTTCAAGTTGATCCTTTTGGTTTACGGTGCTAAAAACATAACGGTGCAATGATGTGACAATTGTGACCTATTTAATTTTTTACTACGTGGCAACTGTGACCTGTTCAATGTTTATGCGAGAGAGCCTTCATGATTCTGCACCTTGACTCATGGCAGCCCATGGTGGTGCAACGCGTTTGATCAGCGATGAATAAAGAAGAAGCTCTTGTTCTGGGCTTTTGCTCTTTGCAAAGAAGACGAAGATGGAGGACTCATGAAGAGGCTTCTTGCACGATGCATGGAGACACATTGTTTCTACTTTTCTAGCTTGTGCAATTTGCAGGTTAGTCTCATAGATGCTGCTTGTGAGCTAGGGTTTCTGCGTTAACATGCCTCAAGTGATTAATTAATAGAGTATTTTAACATGCCTCAAGTGATTAAAGTTCAACAAAGTACACAAAATTAAGCCCAAAATAGCATAAACCAGCCCATTTTATTGGCTAGTGAGTTGGCTTATAAGTGTCAATTTGACACCTCTAATTAATTTTAAAAGACATTAATTAATAGAGTATGCCAAAATTTACATCATGCAATATTTTGTCTTATTGTTTCTAATTAGTTTCTTTTGACAAAAACTAAAGATGACAAAAAGGAGTGAATCTAGGAGACAAGTTTGACATCCCAGCTAAAAAAAGTGGGTAAAAATGACTTTTTCAACTCAATAGTCAATCCAACAACTTAACAAGTCAATCTGACAACCTGAGATAAAAAAAAACTAAATATAAGAAGCTCGCTTTCACTCGCAATAATACTCAAAACAACCCAATAATTTAACATCATTAAAAAACTTAAAAATAAATAACTTAACCTCGTTTGCGATAACACTCAGACTAAATTAACAATCCGACATCAATAATATTATATGCAAGTAAGTGATAAATTATTCAAATACCATCTAAACAACCTATCATGCTGACCAACATAAGTCCAACAACTCGTTCTTCAACCCAATATGAACCTGTTTCAGCTTTATCAACCTGACAACCCTGCAACTTCGAAAAGCCAAATTATAAAATTCAACCAGTTTTTAAACGTGTAAACTAACCTAATCTAACCCATTTTTTATAAACCAAAGTCGGATGGGACTTACGCCGAATTGATTAGTTTTACCGTCCTAACAAAGATAAAGACATAATAATCATGTCATGCCATCAATAACAAATAACTAAATTTGACGTGACAAAAGATAACCACCGCCATATATCTCCTTTATAATTTTATGGGCGAGAGATTGAATGCACCAAACATATCCCAATTATAAGGCTCTTTAATTGTTTAGAAAAATGCTTCAATTTAATTGCTTAAAATTGCTTTAATTATTGTTAATGAATTTTGAATCAAGAGATTAAAATTACTTAAAAAACATATTCACTAAACATCTGCCAAGTTAACAAGTTTCGAACTAAAAGAAAAAAAAAAATGAGATCTTCAACAATTCTCGGGTATTCTAAAACATCGTTATATACACATGCAAAAACAAGAAATTAGTCCACAACACATGTTTGGTTGGTTGCAATACTCGGGATCGATATTAATTCCTTCGTATTGGAGGAATATTTCTATAGCACCACCATGAAGGAACAGTGAACCACGTGTATGCCCAACTGGCTATATCACCATGGAAGCAAAAGGGCTCACCTTCCTCGTTGCCAAGACTGAAATTGCCCCAGTTGTTTACGTTGGTCATGCTGAATCCTAAACGGCTTGATATACCTTTTAAATGATCAGAATCCCATTCATTCCACCAAGGAATAGTTGGATCATTGCAGAAGTAAATGCTGTTTCTAATTCCAACTCCAAGTTCCTTTGCAGAGAAAGATGTTGAACAACACTTTCCCAAAAATATCATTTGATCCCCCAAATCCTCAACTTTCTTCCATGATAACTGACAAAAGTCTAATGCAAATACCTCAAATTTTTGGGTCTCAAGCACCGCTTGTTGGTTGGGACTAAAATATCTACAAACAAGCAAAAGCTCCCCACAGGACTCCACAAGATACCTTAAAATTTGATTGGTTTGGCGATTCTGCAATATTCTCCTTTCTTGTAACTCAAACATCTCAGGCCTTTTTACTTCATGAAATCGTGTTTCTATCTCGGAAAGTGTTCCAAAATCATCATTACCTTTGTTAATGTTGGTGTAGATACTTTGAACATCAATTTGCCATACATTAAATCCATCTGCCAGGAGATAAAAACTTCCATTACAAAATACAGCATCCTCAAATGGCTCACCTGTTAGTTTATTGTATTTACGCCATGAATTTGCTCCTGTGACCCAAAAGGCTAACTCACGGCACTGGCTGTGTAGAAGCATGCAAACAAAGTTATTCTCAATGGGAAGTCCAGAGGGCACTATCTTGTGATAAAAGTTCCACACTGAAGGGAGACTAAATTGGCTTCCTGAAAATGGATTCAATAAGCTAACTTCAAGATAGAAATAGTCCAGATTTTTTACCATAATCAACCAGCCACGAAATGATCCCCAACAATACTTCCCACGTGCCTCTGCTAACTCCAACTCCCAAACCCGATTCTCCAATATACTGATACAAGTTCTAGTCTCTTTGTTCTGCTGACCTGACACCAAGAGACAAGGAAATCCATGCCTTTGCCAACTAGGAAGTTCTTCTCCAAGAATAACATTCCAACTCATACAGACTTTGCTGATCGATAAGCAATCGATAAAGGTCAGTTTTTCAGCAATCATCTCAAGTATACCACGGGGGAGACTAGACCAATCTGCATAACATTCCTTTTCCAGTTCTCTTTTTCTTTTGCGTATTTTTTTACTGCACTTGGCACTATATCTTCTCCTGATAGTTTCCAACAACAATGAAGGGATACTTGACAAATCTTCATGGCATTTCTTTGACAACTTCCTTTTTTTACATCTTCTTTTCATCCTTTTGGCAGAAACTTTTGTGATGGTAGCTGCCAACAGTAACGATCGCATCCTGCTTGATGTTTATTTGTGAATTAGACATCAAATATACAATGAAAAGATTAACAACAGAGTAGTCAGGTGACAGGCCTATAACTCCAACCACGAAAGCCCACCATTCGGGCCAAACCAACCACCTTAATAAAACTAAAATTTCTCGTTGTCCTAGAAAACAAGGGCACGTTTCCTAAATATCACGTTAAATCTGACTTATTTATCGACTAAAAGGATCTAAATATAAATATTGTTCAAGGTTAAAAATTACGCCGCTAAACATATAAAATGCATAAAATTTTATAGACAACAGAAAAGGGAGGAAAATTAAACAATCCTGGCCAAGCCAATGCAAAGTCCAACCACAATGCAATCATCTCTAATTCCACCATACATTCAGTCTAATGTGTTACAAATTACATATAGAAGACGAACTGGAATTTCCTAGGCTGACTTTGGCTTAGGATTCATTGAAACCTTGAAAGTTGAAACCTACTCACCACTAGCATCATTAGGATAAGTTGCAGAGAGAATAGTACATGCTGCAATCCACAATGTAACATCATGTTCCTTCTGCTAATGTTGAATCAACAAATCAAGAACCGCAAGGATTTTCAAAAAACAACAATGCAATGCTCATTTTAATGATTGATAGAAATATGAAACAAACACTGAACTAGGAATCAAACAGGTTAATCACAACCTAGGAATAGTCATCTGGTTAAAATCCCCCATCAAATAATAGAGTAAAACTACATATACAGTCCACAGTGAGAGCTCGAGATACATATACAAGTGAGAGAGGAAGACCAGACCCGTGAAAATGTTGAACGATCACTAACCTGGTTTAACAAGTTCATACGACGGTCCTCTTTAGCGCTATGCTGAACCAGCAAGACAAGCTCGAAACGGGGAAGCAGAAACAACTGATATCTATATAATAAAAAAACAAAGACTGGGCTTAGTTCTAACAAAACTCGAGGTCAGGCCCAAATTCATGATCAACCATTTAGTGACTGTTAGGCTAATTAATTCCTCCCACTTTTTATTAGTAAAATTTGTACTTTAGATTAATTTAAATACATAGTTTAATTATGTTAAAATATTCAAAATTATTTTTTAAATTTATATAAAATTAAAAATTATTTATATAAAAATTAATTTTAACTTTCTTAAAAATTTATGAAAGTTTCTCATATAACCAATTATGTGTAATTTACAATTTTATCTACGTAATATATTATTAGCTAAAAGATATTTGTAAATGGACATGTCATATTTTTTTATATATTATGATTTAAAAAATAAAACTAAATTGTTTAATAATGATAAAAGTTGAAAAGTTGTATAACTATTTTTGAATTGAAAAATTGGAAAATTACTTCGAAAAACTGTAAGATTGTATATTTTATTAAATAATAATAATTCTCTAATTAAAAAATAAAATAATATAATCATGTCTTACTAAAAAAAAATAAGTTGTTCTAATTAAATAAAAAATAAAACAATATAATTAAAAATTACACCAAAAACAATTACAAATATTATATATAAATTACACCAAAAACAATATAAGTTGTTCTATATTTTTCATGAAGATATACTTTTTTTAGAATATTATATATAAATTATTTAGAAAAATCGATGAGTGTTGACCACTGACAAACGCGTTATGAAGGACGACAGTTCTAAGTATCATATTACTGAAAAGTCAGAACAGAACAGTCGTGTTTGTGTTTGTTCTTACTAGTCGCACTCGTTCCAACAGTAGTTGGAATTTCCTTCTATTATCGTGATTTGTTTGTTTGCTCGCTGCAATTGCTCAGTGGGACTTACAATATGAGAAACTCAATGTTCTGTCTTTCTATTCTGGTTCTATTCTTTTCTTTGTACACTCATCCTTCTCTTGCTGCACTCACCACCCTTTCTGCTGATAAAAAACTCATTGGTGATCAAACTCTCGTCTCCGAAGGTGGCGTCTTTGAACTGGGTTTCTTCAAGCCAGGTAATTCCTCTAACTACTATATAGGCATATGGTACAAAAAGGTCCCCACAAAAACAATAGTTTGGGTGGCAAATCGAGACAACCATGTCTCTCATAAGAACACTGCCACATTAACAATATCAGGTGGTAATTTGGTTCTCTTAGATGGGTCTTCTAATCAAGTTTGGTCAACAAACACGAGTTCTCCCAGGTCAGGTTCTGTCGTGGAAGCTGTTCTACTAGATTCCGGGAATCTCGTGTTAAGAGATAGACCTAATGATAATGCTTCGGAGCCTTTGTGGCAGAGTTTTGATCACCCCACGGACACGTTCCTTCCGGGTGGAAAAATTAAGCTCGACCATAAAACAAAGAAACCACAATACCTCACTTCGTGGAAGAACACGGAGGATCCTGCTACGGGTCTCTTCTCTCTGGAACTAGACCCTGAAGGCTCGACTGCTTATTTGATTACTCGGAACAAGACTGAACAGTATTGGACAAGTGGCCCTTGGAATGGACGCATTTTCAGTTTGGTTCCAGAGATGAGGTTGAATTATATCTTCAATTTCTCGTTTGTGTCGAACGAGAACGAGAGCTATTTCACCTACTCCTTGTATAACTCTTCCATTATATCTCGGTTATTGATAGATGTCACGGGACAGATCATGCAACTCACGTGGTTGGAGAATGCTCAGCAGTGGAACTTGTTTTGGACACAGCCGAGAGATAAATGTGACGTATATGCCGTTTGCGGTGCGTTTGGGAGTTGCACTGAGATGTCAATGATGGGGCCTTGTAATTGCTTGGAGGGTTTTGAGCCAAAGTCACAGTCTGATTGGAACCTGGAGGATTACTCAGGAGGGTGCCAGAGGAAAAAAAAGCTGCAATGCGAGAATTCCAATGCCTCCAACAGGGATAAGGACAGGTTCCTAGCAATTCCCAACGTCGTATTACCTAAAGATGCACAATCTGTGGGATTAGGGAATGCAGGAGAATGTGAATCAATTTGCTTGAGCATCTGCTCCTGCGCAGCTTATGCATATGACAGTAACGGGTGTTCAATTTGGGTCGGCAACCTTCTCAATGTGCAACAGTTGTCTTCTGATGATAGTAGCGGAGAAACTTTGCATCTCAAACTTGCAGCATCTGAGTTTCATGATGATAAAAGCAGCAAGACGACGATTATCGGTGTGGTTGTGGGAGTGGTTGTTGGCATTGGGATTCTCGTGGCCATCATTCTTTGGCGAAGGAAGAGAATGGTGGCATTAAGAAAGGCTGCGGAGGGTTCGTTGGTTGCATATGGATATAGAGATTTGCAAGATGCAACGAGGAATTTCTCTGAGAAATTGGGAGGAGGAGGGTTTGGTTCTGTTTTCAAAGGAACGTTGCATGACTCCAGTGTGGTAGCAGTGAAGAAGTTGGAAAGTTTTCGTCAAAGAGAGAAACAGTTCCAAACAGAAGTTCGGACAATAGGGACAATACAACATGTTAATCTTGTCAGGCTCCATGGATTCTGCTCTGAAGGCACCAAAAGGCTGCTAGTTTATGAATACATGCCAAATGGCTCCTTGGATTTCCATTTGTTCCAGAATAAGAACTTCGTGGTATTGGACTGGAAAACGAGATACCAAATTGCTTTGGGAATAGCAAGGGGATTGGCATACCTTCATGAGAAATGCAGAGACTGTATTATACACTGTGACGTAAAACCTGAGAACATTCTCCTAGATGCTGATTTTTGTCCCAAGATTGCAGACTTTGGCCTGGCTAAGCTTGTTGGAAGGGATTTCAGCAGGGTCCTCGCAACAATTAGAGGAACAAAAAGCTATCTTTCTCCAGAATGGATTTCTGGGGTGCCTATCACTGCCAAAGCCGACGTGTACAGCTATGGAATGATACTTTTTGAGCTTGTGTCAGGTAGGAGGAACTCTTATGAGCTATATGATTCTGAAGATGGCCAATTTAGGTTCTTTCCTACCAGGGTAGCAAACATAGTTGCCCGTGGTGGCAATGTTCTTAGCCTTTTGGATCCTTGTTTGGAACAAAATGCTGATGCCGAGGAGGTCACTCGAATGGCAACCGTTGCTTCCTGGTGCATCCAAGACAATGAGACTCACCGGCCAACCATGGGTCAGGTTGTTCATATCCTTGATGGGATCTTGGACGTGAATTTACCTCCAATTCCAACATTTCCTGAGGTATCTGTTCACTACTACTAGAAAATTTTGTTTAATTTCCTTCGCCAACTCAAGCTCAAGCCAGAGTAACTTCTGACACATTATTTGTTACCAATACAAAATCTGACATCTTTCTACTGTCAGAAGTGTAATTGTATTTCCATGTTGATTTCATATTATTCAATAAAAGTAATCTCATTTCACAAGAGCGTTGTTGGGACAATTTCTCTGCAGTTAGGGATTGAACGTTGATAGCTAGGTTAATCACCACAGCGCATTTAAAATGTATACATGACAGCTGATTAGTATAATCAAACCGTAGATGATTTGTCAGAACTAGTTTTGGTTTCGTAAAAACAGGTCTCAATCTTTTAAAAATTGGTTATACAACTGTTTTTTTTTACATAAAATATTTAGTTTTTAAAACCATTTGAAAAAAATGTAAGTGTGAAACGGGTATAAATTATATAGTATATACTGAACTACAGTGTTTGAAGACCTAATAATCAATTACTAAATAATTTTTTTAATACAGTTTTGGATTCAGAACAGGTAATTCACTGGAGAACTTTTTCTTTCTTTGTTCGATGGGTCAAGTTCAAATATTTGAAACAAGTTTCATTCTTCATGATAAATCAGTTGAACAAAAAGAATCATTAATTAACAACAGGTAACTAAGATATATCATAACCAATCAAAAAAATAAAGAAAGGCCAAAAGGGCAAGCTAGTGATCAAAATCTATATCTAGAAAGAAATAGTACCATCACGTTGATTTGAACAGAAAAACACGTATCTGCATCGTGATCATACTCATACAAATACTAAAAATGTAAAGAACGTGAAAAACTCACATTCAACTAAATTTTTCTATGGAGAACAAAGGTCCTCCACAAGAATACATGACAGAGGTGTTACCTACACAAAAATACGTGAAGAAGGCAAGATGTCTAAGGTAGCTCTCAAGAATTGGTCTAAAATACCTGAAAATAATTAATAAAATGGTGTCAAACACAAGGTTTAGGCTTTTTGCTACAAGACAACGACTAAACTAGAAGCAGTATAAAATCAATAAGGAAGACTTAAAAACCCTTACGAAATTTGATGCTATCAATAATGAAAATGTAAATTCCCTTTTGTGTAAATTCATTCTCCAACCCGTCTTCTAAGGTGATTATTTTTATTTAAACTTCAGTGTTAAACTTCTTGATTCTTGATTATTTACATTATGTATTCATTTTAACAGCAGAGAAGTTCTTGCCATGAACCATTCCTGATTTTCTTGATTATTTGGTACTATTCATGTTATATGTTATGCTTCTGATTCTATTCTCAGTTATTGCAGAGATTTTATATCCCGGTTATTTAAATGCGATTAAATGAAAAATGTGTGTGTGATAAATCACAACCCAATATATCAACACGAATTTGCAACTTTCCATTTAACATATCAATGGGTTTGTTGAACTCCATCTTCGATTCATCAAGAAAAATGTCAGAGTGATGGTTCAGGAATGTGGAAAGTTTCTTGTGTTTGTAGAAGGATCTGAGCGAGTTGGAAGATGAGGCAGCGGCAGATGACGTAGAGCTGCATTGTGTTTGTAGAAGGATCTGAGCCGCCATGACTTTTAACAGACAACAGTATTGATATAACATTTGTTTAAATACAATAATTATGAAGCCAGATAGAATAAGACATGAAACTTCTTGGAATAACCTTAAATTTGGATTTTATTTGTAATTTCGTTTGAGTTTTATTTGTCTGTTTTTTCGTTACTGAGTTCGTGTTATTCAGTTGCAGCATTTCTGTTTTTTTTTTTTTGTTTTTCTGTCGGCGCTATGTGTCTGTTTTTGTACCCAGTCACTGTATTATACTCTGCCAGTATTATTTTTCTGTTTTTTATTTTTATTTTTTGTACTCGGTTATGATGCACTACTATTTAAAGGTCTGTGCAATTAATGGATATACACAGTGATTTACACAGAATTACAATGCACTGAGGTGTGTGTGTCGTTTTTTCTATCAAAACTGTGGTCATTAAAGCTTAAAACAAAAACAAAGTTAACGGTAAGGAAAATTGCCTCTCATCTTTGTTGCCCTCCAATACGAAAAACCTTTTCTTCGTTTTTGTTTTCTCTATGCGGCTGTTCCCCTTTCTTTCTCTCTTTGCGCCGAATCCTTATATGAATTCCATGAAAAGTTTGGGAAAATTTTGAGAAGTTTAGATAGGTGCAGAATGGAGAAAAACAAGTTGTTATATGAAGTGACTGATAGCTCAATGGTGGAGTGAGAAAACTGAGTTAGTTGGAAGAAAGAAAAAAGATATGATCAAATGTATCAACGAAATCAATAGATACAACTACTGGAAATTGATGAGGTTTCCTCCTTTTCAGTTTTCGCTATGCCACTTTCTTGTCTTAATTGACTGACCTCGTTTTAGGAAACTAAGTTTGAGAAGGAAGTTCAGAACAAAATCTGTTCTTTGGTGGAAGATGAGATTGTTTCTTGTTTCTTTCGTGGAAGAGACTATTTAAAGACTTTATTTTTGCATTGCCACTATCGACCCAAATCACTCCGGGATCAAATGTATATTTTTTTTTTCTAACATTTGTTTTACTTATATATATATCCTACTAGAAATTTGAAGTAATGCACAGATATCTACACACCGTTTGATCACAAAGATAGCATCTTCCTGAGATCACACCAACACCCCTCCAAACTCCGATCAAATCAAAGAGTACTGTAACAACTATGTCAAAGAACGTATTGATTGAATATAAAACCAACATGGAAAAACAAATCTCATGAGCATAGATCACAATTACATTAGTAAAAGCCAAAAGTGGCATAAGTCACCATTATTAACAAAGAGAAACCAATTTGTACTCTAATTTTCTCCTCCCGTGGACTTGGAGCTTGCTAAAGAGATGTTACTTCTGGCTTGAGAGGAGGAGGTCGTAGAAACGTTGCTCTTCTCCTGTGAACTGTGTGTGGAGTTTGAGTCGGTGTAGAAGACTAAATTCTCCTGGTTGTCAACAAACACTTGAAGGGATCTTGGAATTGGAGGCATATTCACCTCTAAGATCCCCTCAAGGATTTGAACCACCTGAGCCATGCTTGGCCGGTGAGCCTCATTGTCTTGGACACACCACGAAGCAACTTTTATTGTTCGAGTCACCTCCTCAATCTCAAGCATTGCCCTCCAAAAACAGGGTCCAAAAGGCTAACAACAGGGCCACCTTGGACAACAACATTTGCCGCAAAGGTTGGAAAGAAGGTAAATTGGCCATCTTCTGATGGCTCAGAGTTCCTCCTACCGGATACAAACTCAAAAAGCATCATTCCATAGCTGTACACATCAGCTTTGGCAGTGATAGGTACCCCAGAAATCCACTCTGGAGCAAGATAACCTCTTGTTCCTCTCATGGTTGTGAGAACCCTGCTGAAATCCCTTCCAACAAGCTTAGCCAGGCCAAAGTCTGCAACCTTGGGACAAAATTCAGCATCTAGGAGAATGTTTTCTGGCTTCACATCACAATGTATAATACAATCTCTACATTTCTCGTGAAGGTAATTTAGTCCCCTTGCTGTTCCTAACGCAATTTGGTATCTCATTTTCCAATCCAACAACACCTTACGGCTATTGTTGTGGAACAAATGGAAATCCAAGGAGCCATTTGGCATGTAATCATAAACTAGCAGCTTTTTTGCGCCTTCAGAGCAGA
Source organism: Vigna umbellata (assembly GCF_029865625.1). Lineage (NCBI taxonomy): Eukaryota > Viridiplantae > Streptophyta > Magnoliopsida > Fabales > Fabaceae > Vigna > Vigna umbellata. Next base: position 23,734,285 of record NC_142171.1, read on the forward strand.
ATCCACGCAGCCTAACAAGATTAACATGTTGCACTGTCCCTATTGTGCTAACTTCCGTTCGGAACTGTTTTTCTCCTTGGCTAATACTCTCCAACTTTTTCACTGCCACAACACTTGAATCCCCCAAAGTTCCTTTGAAAACAGAACCAAAGCCTCCTCGTCCAATTTCTCAGAGAAATTCCTCGTTGCATTTTGCAAATCTCTGTACCCAAATGCCACCAACGTACCCTCCACAGGCTTTCCTATTCCAACCATTCTCTTCCTTCGCCTGATCACGAAAAACAAAAGAATGGCCAAGAGAACCCCAATGCCAACACCCAATCCCACGGCCACACCAATAACAGTTCCCTTGCTGCTTTTATCATCATGAAACTCAGATGCTGCAAGTTTGAGATACAAAGTTTCTCCGCTACTATCATCTAAAGATAGCTGCTGCAGATTCAAAAGGTTGCCAATCCAAATGAAACACCCCCTACTGTTATATGCATAAGCCGTGCAGGAACAGTTGTTTAAGCAAGTTGATTCACATTCCCCTGCCTTCCCTGATCCCACAGATTGTGCATGTTTAGGTAACGCCATGTTGAGAATCGCAAGAAACCTATCCTTATCCCCTTTAGAGGGATTCAAATTCTCACACTGCAACTTGGTTCTCCTTTCACACCCACCTGAATGATCCTCCAGATTCCAATCAGACAGTGACTTTGGCTCAAAACCCGGCAAGCAATTACAATACGGCATGGAGTTCTCAGTGCATCTCGCAAACGCACCACAAAACGCATATACCTCACACTGTTGTCTCGGCTGTGACCAAAACAAGTTCCACTGCTGAGCAGTCTCCAACCACGAGAGTTGCTTGATCTGCCCGGAGACATCCATCACAAACCGAGATATAATTGAAGAGTTATACATGGAGTATGTGAAATAACTCTCGTTGTCGTTCGACACAAACGTGAAATTGTAGAGAAAGTTCGCCCTCATCTCGGGAACTAAACTAAAAATGTGCCCATTCCAAGGACCACTATCCCAGTAGTGTTCAGACTTGTTCCAAAGAATCAAATAAGAAGTGGTTCCTTTGGGGTCTAGTTCCAGAGAAAAAAGACCCGTCGCAGGATCTTCGTTGTTCTTCCATGAAGTGAGGTATTGAGGTTGCTTTGTTTTATTGTCCAGTTTGATTTTGCCACCCGGGAGCCACGTGTCGGTTGGATGATCAAAACTCTGCCACAGAGGTTCTGAAGCAGAAGCACCATTATGCCTATCTCTTAACACAAGGTTGCCAGAATCAAGGAGAATAGCTATTAAAACCGAACCAGACCTGGAAGAAGAACTCATGTTTGTTGACCAAACTTGTTTAGAAGATCCATCCAAGAGAACTAGATTGCCAGCTGATATTGTTAACGTGGCGGTGTTCTTATCAGATACAGGGTTGTCTCTATTTGCTACCCACACTATTGTTTGTTTGGTGACCTTTTTGTACCATATGCCTATGTAGTAGTTAGAAGAATTACCCGGCTTGAAGAAACCCAGTTCGAAGATTTCACCTTCAGAGACGAGGGTTTGGTCTCCGGTGAGAGTTTGGTTTGCGGATACGGTTGTGAGAGCCGCAAGGGAATTGTGGGTGAACAAAGAGAAGAATAGGGTGAGAAGTGTGATGCAGAACCATGGGTTCTTCTTCATGGTATTTTACGTTAGCAACTTGCTGTGAAAAATTAAAGGAGATATTGTACTTGGATTTCAATGCAGTGGAACAGACACAAAGAAACCATTAATGAAGGAGCAACAAGCGACTGTTGTGTTCATCAAGCGAAACGGCGCATTTTGTTCTGACTAGTCTAACGAAACATGTGTTATGCGTCGTTGTCATGAGTTGTAAACTTCATTTCATAATCATCCATCAAGCCACAATGAATTGAAACCTTGCATTATTTGAAAATATCAAATAATATTTCTGATTTTTACAGAGTGCTATGTAATATCTCCTGATTGTTTATACTAAAACCATAAGGACGCTTTGCTTTCAATATCTAATTGTGAAGCGGTATTTCTCTTCGGGCTAATGCTTAATCTTACAAAAACAATCATTTTATAACTAATCTAAACAAACAAGACTAAACTTTAAAGCAAGACCATTAATAAAGGAAATAACAACTCAAGTTCAACCTTGAATATCATCTTGTCTGAAGACAAAACAACAATAAGATATGAATTAATTCAATTCATATAAATATTCACGTCAGTTTCACTTTAAAATTATAATGTAATAATTTAAAACTCTTCTTTTATATATAGTCAACTTTTAAATTTATCAACTTGAGTTTCTCAAGAGATATTATGCGATGCTAATTCACTCAAACTAAGATAAAGCAACAAGAAGTATTGTTATACATCATTTTCTCGTTTTAATGATGATTAAGACCTTGGTGATCAAGTTGAGAAGGTGGTTGGGAAAAGAAGAGTGAATTAATGCGTATAATTGATGGAAAACAAGTAAAAGATTTTCACCATAAAATAAAATCTAAAATGAATCCTGGCTGGTAAGTAAATTTGTACATGATGTTGACATGATCCTACCTTAGCTCCATCGAGTAACGGTGATGAGGGTGTTTTGCTGTCCTCGTGCTAAAGCGACATAAAAAGTAGTGGTCTTTTTTCGTAGACTTTCACGTTCATATTAGACACTACAATAATAAATATCGATGTAAGTATCCATTTGGTGATAGGGTATTTTTAGATGGTAAGTATGAGCTGCTGTTTTCTAAAACTAAAAAGTTTTGCAACATAAAAATAACAAAAATTGAAAAATTTAGTTTTTAAAGTTTTGAATGAGAAACTTCTCTTGTATTAATAGTTGGGAATCACTTAAGAAACATGTGTTTTGATTAGTTAGTTTTTAATAGATTTATGATTGATAATGGATTTTTAAAAAACTTTAAGATAATAGTATTTTATTCCAAGTTCATCCACATACATAAGGAAAAAACATGTAAAACATTCGTTTTAAACTTCTAAATATCTTTAATAAAAAATAGTACTAATATATTTTTATTAAATTAATTAATTATAAAATTATATTTAAGAAAATAAAGACTTTAAAAAAATAGTACTAATATTCTTTTATTAAACTAATTATAACTTTATGTTTGAGAATAAAATTTAATTAAATTATTATTTATGTATGTTAATTTTTATTGATATTAAAAAGGACATTTAATGATTTGTGTTTCTCAATATTCATGTCATATTGTCTTGAGTATCCTTTTGCCACCAAAAGCCCTGTGATTCTCAATATCCTCATGTTCATTGAATTTTGTTTTAAAAATCCATTTGACTTCAATAGGTTTGATTCCTTTTCATGCATGAGTGAGTTCTCATGTTTTATTTCTCTCAATTGTTTGAATCTCTACATTCATAACTTCTCTCCATTTTACAATTTGAGAAGCTTCCTTGTAAGTATTGGGATCACCTCCATCTTCGACCAACATGAATGCCATGAGATAAGCTTCTGCAAAAAAAAATGGGTGTAATCTGTCATCCAAACTAGTTTCTTCTCTGCCACATTGCCCTCCTTTGGACTCATGTCTCATGTTCATCAGCATTGTTAGTTAGTGATGGACTAGTTTCAGTTAGAAAATAGATATTGAGTGGACTCAAGCTCAGAGTTATATATGTTACACAGGATAAGAATCCTTCAGGTAATAACAAAAGCAATAAAAAAAAAAGGATAAAAAGAGAAATAAACTATAAGTTTTTTAATGTGATCACACATGCAACGTGTATATTTACTTGCATAATTATATTAGAAAGTCTTTTATTTAAGTTTAGAATATGTTTTTTATACAACGACATATAAAATAGTATATTATTTAATAGTATATAATGTAAGACTAAAAGTAAACTTTATAGGACAAACATAGACTTCTGAAGCCTCCAAGTTCTTCAATATTTTTAAAAGATGTTTATGATGTTGTTTAAAGTATTATTAAACATTATAAGGTATTTTTTGGGATTATTCTTGGTACAATGAGTTAGTCTAAATTTATTTTATCTTAAAGTTGGATAAAATCCATTATTTAATTTGCATGTATTTTTTTAAGAAATGTCCGGGCACTAAATAAAAAAAATCAAAATATATTGAATAATATATATTCAAAACAAAGTATCAATATAAATATATCGTGGCCATATATGCAAAATATTATCTTGTTTTAATAATTATGCGTTGATATAATTATTTATTATTTTTCCACAAGAAAAATTAATTCAAATAATCATAAATTTAATAATTAAGTATGTTTTTACTTGTAAATTTAAACAATAATTAGAATTCATTTTATAAACTTAAAAAACAAATGAATATAATCATTTTAATTAAATACCATCAATTATATTTTTACTGTTAAAAAGTATTATATATTAGTCAAATGATATAAATAACTAAAATATTAGTCTGAAATTTACGAAGTAAATTTAAAAACTAAATTATATCAAAATTTGATACATAAATATCAATTTTATATTTAAATTTAGGAGTTAAAATCATATTTAACTTTTTAATAAATATAAAATCAAAATAAACAGATTATAAGATTAATACCACAAAACACTTTATAAAATAAAAACTGCTTCTTTAATATTGTTACTATTTTTGAAAAAACATTGTTTAAAACATTCGCTGTGTTTATTACTGCAGCGCTTTAAAAAGAAATTTGCGAAAATGTAAAGTAAAAAGCATAGTTAAATTAAAATTTGTTATTAACGAATTATATGAAACATATGTCGGAAAATTATTTTATTTAATAAAACAAGTGGATTGCATAAATTATTGAACAAAAAAATTTCATAAATAGGGCCATTTGGCCCAACCCAATCCTAATATTAATACACTACAAAAATATATAATTTTAGTAGGAGTTATTTTTAACGTGCGAGGTTTTAACCTCCAGAAAATACAATTCTTCGAGTTACATAAACCTCTGAAAAAAGTTGCGTTGGAATTGGTAGGAGTTTTTCAAAAACCGCCGAAATTAGCAAGAATTTTTCAAAACCACCGGGATTAGGTTTCTCAAAAACTGTCAAGATTAGTAGGGATTTCTCAAAAACCGTAAGAATTAGTAAGAATTTTTTAAAAGGCACCAGAATTATTCTATTTTATCATCTTTATTCACGACATCATTTCTATTTCCAAAAACATAACTAATATATCATTGGTTGGAAATAATATTTTATATTCATTTTCATAAAACAAAACTAAATAGTTTATAATAATATAAAAAGTAAACACAATTTTTAATAATAATTTGTGAACGCATAATAAATAAAAAATGAAAAGAGAAACAAATAAGAAGTGATTTTTTTTACTATTTGATTCTCTTTCCATTTAAACAAGGATATTAATTTAAAAACAAATATAAACCACATCTAAAAAAGCAAATATTCTTCTGGCCAAAGTCGTGGCTCCCTGAGAAAATATGAACCAAAAAGTATACCTCAAATACAGGATCAATTGTTGAAATTTGATGACTAATACAATGAATTTTTGTGTTTCAAGTGAACTAAAAGTATACTTAAAGAAATACAAAAATGTGGTACTAATCTAACCAAAGACAATACAAAACTGCATTAAACAGCCCTGTAAATATTAGGCCTCATGAACCTTAATTTTTAGCCGTGTACATGCAGAGGTTTCCAAATCCCATGTGCTCTTTGCGTTCAATCTTTTCGATCATATGTGCAACTCCTACTCCACCTGTCATGTCATGTCACCAAATAAAACCATTTTACATTTGCCTTACAAAACCTGCAAAACAAAACAAAACAAAACCATCTTACACCTACCTAGTAAAACTGCACTCACACAGTGTGAAGGTTAGGATGAAAATTATCACACATGCTCTCCCCAATATGGCAACCACCTTTCTCACCAAATACTGTCCAACAACTGAAGCTACAGTCGCTACACCTACCAAGCACAGTACTACAAGACCATATCCAAACTTTAACATTAAAATCACAAGTTATTGCTTCATTAAGCCCCTCTTGGTCCATTAAATATCTAGTACTAAGCACATGCTCTTTGAATAGGCAAATTACTAGTCATCCAGCACACTGTTCATTCTTTCATGCATACATACCATAAGGAACGGGGAAACGTTTGAGAAGGTAATATTCCACCATAGCCATAGATGCTGAAAATAGCATTGCCAAAATGGATGTAGCACTTGCCACCTCTGTGAAAAATTCTCCAATCAGAACGGTTTCCAAGAAAAATCTACACAGAAAAACTTGATGAGAGAAAGAAGAATGAAAGGTACCTGATTCTTACCAACGAAAAGTATTATTAGCAAAACGGTTAGCATCCACTCAGGAAAAATGACATAGAAGTCAACTCCAATGCTGATTCCAATCATCAACATTGGTTGGAAGAGAAGTGCTAAGTCATAATCAATCATTCCAGGAGGTCGAGGACATTCAATACCAGATGCAGAATCAGATTCAGGGCAAGGAGTACATTTCTTAGAAGTGGCAAGCCAAATGAAATCAGTGACGTTAAAATGGATACAAGACATGATTTCATTGCCAAGTGGTAATATAAAGAGTAAGCTGGTTGAATAAAGCTCCTACAAATTATTGATACTACATTAACAAAATCGAACAAGATCCAAGTAAAACCCACAGTACAGATGAAGTCCAAAATAAAGGAAAAAATTACTACCTAGTAGACCTCCAATAACTCCAATAATAGCCATTGGAAATAACTCTACAAAGGAATAATCCTCTTGGCCACTAAAAACAAAATCAGTCAAGAAGGGGAAGGAAGAAAACAAATATCTTACTATTCAACTGACAGTGAAAAAGGTGATAGCTTATATCTTGACTCTGATATATCCCATATTATAAATCCACCGGACCCAAAATGTCCACATTTTCCATTAGTAAACAAATTTTTAATTCATTAAGATGTTTAAGATAAATCAAGTAATGGAGGTTACCTCGATAACAATGTCAATTCCTAGTTCAGTCCAAGGAAGCTTAAGAGGATCCCTGCTTGAAACAACCTTGATGGGCTTACCATCAACAGTGATGGTTTCATTGTCTAGTATCTTCACATCTGCTTTAAATGTTCCCAGCATAGAATCATATTTCAACAGGTGTGAAGCCTGGATCATACGTGAAGCAGAATTAGTGAAACAAAAATATATGTGCCAATAAAACTAGCTAAGCCAAGACAGTTAGATGACTTACATTCTTGACACCACCACTATCGTTGACAACAACAACATCAAGGGGTGAGTCTTTTCGGCCGTGCCAACAACGAAGAAAGTTTCTGCCAATTCGTCCAAAATCATTGATTGCCACCTTCAACTTGGCCACTGTTTCTCCTCTCACTGGAGTGGATCCATTGGTCTGCTTTTAGTTTGCAAATTAGAAGTAGAAACAGACACAAAGAATAATTAAGAAGCCATGTATTATTCATACAATTGTTACATTGTTCTATGGAAAAATATTTTTCATGTCTATATTGTGTATCACATCATATTTTTTTCATTACTAGAAAACCAGTAATACCAGCAATGAATTTCCATACAGTTACACAATCTTGATCAGATACTAATTTAAGACTGTTCCAACGCCATGCTCTTTACAACTTTCCTTCATAAACGGCAAAATTCCTCTCTTTCTCTATCATGCACTACTTTAAAGCTGCTCTATCAATGAGAGCAATCCAATTTTTTATTTACACTTAAAGGATTCTATATTTTTCTTTTCTATTGTATATTTTATCTTGTTAATGTAGTAAAATTCCATATTTAGAAAGTAACCTTATTATTCTTTTGCAGTGAAGGATTGTTTCATGATAACGATAATAATCATATAATAATTAATTATTTGGTTCATCCATAAAATATGATTTTTCATTTTATATATTAATTATATCTCTTATATATTGTATCTCTTATGTTAAAGAAAAATTACTTCAAAAGGGAGCAGAAGATATTTGATTTTTTTCATACCATCTCATTTTTTTTTATGGTAGAATTATCACTAAGGCCTTGTTGATTTGGGGAGAATAATTGGGGGAGGGGGGATTTGAAGATAATTTTTTGTTGTTGTTTATTTGAATTGGAAGTAGAGTTTGTAAGAATTAGTGTAAGATTTGATTGACGTGACAGATTAAAAAAATTTACTTTCAAATCCACTCTCATTTACCTCCAAATTCACTAAAATAAACAACAAAAAAATTTATCTTCAAATCCTCTAAAATCTCCTTAATTACTCTTCCCAAATCCATTTAAGTGAACAAGGCCTAATAGAACATGACATATTATTAAAAGCTCAACTAATGTATAATAAAAATTCATTTATAATTTAAATAACACTAAGTGATGATACATAAATGTTACTAATTAATAGATATAAAATTTATCGATACAAATTTATGAGTAATTATCAACAAATTTTGATTGTTAATAAAATTTGTTGGTAAGATAGTCTTCTTCCTCTCTCGTCAAAGGGTTATCATCATTGTCATGTACTAACATCACCTTTGACTCTTCTTCTTTTTCTTCTCCTATTTCTCATAATCTTCTTATTCCTTTTCATTCATTTTTCTCCTTACCTCTTTCTTTAACTTGGACAACTATTCACATTGCACTTTTGCATCACTGATGCACTTTTATATCATTGTTAACTTGTCAATGTGTCACCACCGAGTCAATGGTAACTCATCCTAGAACTTGTAAGATCATACACTAATTTGTATTTATAATAAATATATTCAACATATTTTTACATATGTTTTATATTTTTAGAAACTTTACTCTATATTTTTTTCACATATTATATTTTTTAAATTTTTACAAAATTTACTTTTTATATTTTTACACACACACACACACACATATATATATATATATATATATATATATTGACTTTTTCTAAACTTATGAATAATTTTAAACATTAATTCTATTCAAAATTTAATTATAAACTTAAAAATGTTTTTATCTTTTTTATCAATATCTTTTACTATTTAAATATCTTTTAATATAATATATATTTACTAACATAAAGATATAAAAAAAAGCATTAGAATTTAAATTTAGTTATTTTAAAAAATAATTAATCATTTACTCTAAGTAAGACGAATTTAACCGCCCATAACATTATGCATCGATTGGGGAAAAGAAAAATATTATGGAAAGAAAGGAATATCGGAGAAAGAAGGAAGAAAAACAATTAAAAAATAAACCATAACGGTTTTTTTATTTATGTAGCATTATTTTTGTTTGACTCGCTCAACCTGAAATTTTCTTTAATTGTGAAATGAATAAGTGATTTAATCAATTCTTGAAAAGGCAATGGTAATATGGATAACTGATCTAACAAAGTCTTTAGTTTAAAAGGCATTCTTTTATAAATATCGTAACCATTTGTATAAAATAAACTTATTGTAATTGAATAAGATTGTTATAAATAATAAACCTTTTTCCGTATTTCATATAACTGTATATTTAACATGTTTATCAATATCACGAAAAGACAAGTTTATGAATATCAGTTCCAGAAAGTTGTACATAAAGCAAGCAATTCAATTTTTTTTTTATTTGTGCGTCAAGCTACGACTACATTACAATATAATCCTTTGAGGGTTTGATTAGTTTTAATTAAAAGTCATAACAAGCCCAAATATGTTTTAAAATGATTTTTAGTATATTTTGGTAATATAAACGTGAAATGGTACATAATGACTTATTTTCTGTGAGAATTAAAAGTCTGTTTTACGTTTAACTAATAATTGTGTGGTGGCATAGGTCCCAAACAGTGATATAATTAACATTATTACGTGAAAATACATAAACAACATCAATATTTTTAAAATAATCTTTTCAATTTACTTAATTTTTAAAATTTTAATGATAATATCAACTAATAATAAAGTTAAGAATGAATTAAATTTAAATTTTATTTTTAATTATCGAATAAAAGTTATGTATTAGAATATACTATGACAAAATTTATTGAATTAAATTTAAAGTTTATACACCTAATCAAAATTATGAATTAAATTTTATTTTAACAAAATTTATTATTTATCAAGTCTATTATTTTACATGTTATCAAATTATTAATTAATATTAATTTAAAATGATATAAATTAATAAAGCAATATGTTAAAAGTTTCACGTAAATTAAATAGAGGTAAACATCGTTATGAATTGTTTTCTTAAAAATAAAATATGTTTAAATTCATTTTTTTTATAAAAAAATTATTTTAATTTAAATATGTTTAAAAGTGGTAGAATGGAAGGGATGGTTAGGAGAAAGCGTTTTCTTGAACTGCATGCATTGATTGGACAATGACTTGCTGCTATAAATCCAAATCCAGCAATGCTCAATCAATTAGTCATGGATGTAAAAGAGAAGTCAGATTCAATTAACACTCACAAAACCCAGCTGTTATTAAAATCATTTTGAAATTTAACACACATGCCAACACACCATTCATTATGTTACAAAAATTGACCCTCACTTTAATGAAATCCCTTTGACACGTCCCTGTTCAAAACTCTTCCCACCCATTTTGGCTTCATTTCTTCTCAACACAAACCTCACTAAGGACAATTACCCTTTTAACTTATCTCAACTATCTATTTTATAAATTAACTGTATACTGGGTGTAAAATCATTTTTTATGCTTTTATCATTTACTATTAAATTGGTTTTTTTTTATAAAAATAGCTTTCAAACTCTACTATTAAATAAAACATAATTAACCGGATTTAGTGTATAATTAAAAATAAAAAATTATAAGAGAATTTTTTAAAAAAAAAGTTTGCACATAAAATGACCTCAAGTTGAATGGTTTATTTATAATTGGTGGATATTGAGACATAAATTTGACAGAATTAGAAGGTGAGTTAAGCACAATCTAGTCACCAATTAGATGAGGAAGAAATAGGGACTTTAATCCAAAAAGAAACATAAAGCGATGTCAAAAGACGAAGGCACCCTTTCACACACTATACTTTCCAGTTTCAAAGAACAGAGTGTGGGTTCTGCTGACGCTTGAAGACAGTGAGGGGAAAAAATAACTGAGAAATTCTAGAAACCTCTCTTCAGAGAGTCCGTGAATAAATCAATTGTTCAAAATCAATTTCACAAAGTTTGATCACTTTTGCATTGACCTTCAACTTTTCTTCTTCTCTCCGGTTATTCGCTCGCAATGAATCCACAATCACCGGACCCTCAGCTTCCGACTTTCTCCCCACGGTTCGCGCTCGTGACCGGTTCGCAGCGGAAAATCGCGATCGCGGTGGATCTGAGCGACGAGAGTGCTTACGCGGTGCGGTGGGCGGTGCAGAACTACCTCCGACCGGGCGACGGGGTGATCCTTCTGCACGTGCGTCCCACGAGCGTCCTGTATGGCGCGGACTGGGGCTCGGTGGATCTGAGTGTGGCGGAGGAGGGCGGCGATGAGGAGTCGCGGCAGAAGCTGGAGGACGACTTCGACAACTTTACGTCGACGAAGGCTAGCGACGTGGCGCAGCCGCTGGTGGAGGCGCAGATACCGTTCAAGATCCACATTGTGAAGGACCACGACATGAAGGAGAGGTTGTGTTTGGAAGTGGAGCGCCTCGGGCTCAGCGCCGTCATCATGGGAAGCCGCGGCTTCGGCGCGTCCAAGCGAGCCGCCAAAGGAAGGCTCGGCAGTGTCAGCGATTACTGCGTGCACCATTGCGTGTGTCCCGTTGTGGTCGTGCGTTACCCCGAGGAGAACGACAACGGTAGTAGCGGCAACGGTAACGGCGGTGATGTTCTGGTTGGGGAACAGGTGGAGCTTCCACCTGTGCCTGAGGAGGAGCATGAGGTGTATCATGATGCTTCCGATGAGCACAGAGGTTTGGGTTTCACCCTGTTATAATTTTATTTCACAGTAACCATCATAATTTCGGTATTATGACTTAACATTGCATAGTGTATAGTTGGTTTGACTAATCATCTTACTCGTGTAGCATTGGTAACAGAGAGAATTGAGTATTGGATACTACTTACATATGCATGCTACTTTCTTCAGTCAAGTTTGGTATTTGTCTAAGTTATCGTATTGACTAGAGATTAGTGAACGATGTCAAAAGTATCTATGATATTATGATTATGATTGAGTGATATCTTCATAATAACTACTTGTCTGAGGAGAAAATAAGAAGATAAAATTATGTGAGTTTCTCGGATAAACTAAGATCAAATTTGTCAATTTTGTAGGAGCATGAAATTTAACTTATCCAACCATACATTTATAAAAGAAGTTCAATTCATTTAGTTTTTTTTTTTGGCCCTTATAAATACTTGTGGAAAAATTATCAATCCAGGACTCATGTTTAGGTTCTATTTTCCACGGAGCTCCCTGTCAAGGTTTTTTCTTGATACCCACACACACGTTACAAACATGAGAAACCTGGTCCATTTGTTTAAAAACATGGAAGCCATAACTACTAACTTCTTAAATGTGGGAAACCGTGACCCAATTTTGTAATCAAAACATTGTAACTTCCGTGCTGAAGCAATAAAGGAGGAAATCTGAAACATATATCAGAGAACTGGCTTGCTGGTTGACACAACAGCATAAATAATAGAAAAGTCTTGTATGACATTTAAAACCATTCCTTATCCAAATTTAAAGTAATTTGGGTAATACGAAGATTCAACAACTGTGTGAGTAATCCATATGTAAGGTTTTTAACCTAGACCATGAACAGTAGGAACCAAACATGGTTAAAATGACATGTGCAACAACTAAATAGAATCCAAAATTATGTGTAAAGGTTAAAAGGAAATGTTTTACTGAAAGTTTTTGTAACTGTAGGAACTAAATTAGTAATTAAGCCAAGCTGTAAAAGTATATTGTTACTACTGAATCTGTGCTGCAATAACATTGATGATACTTGTGCTTCAAAAGCATGGAAGTATTTGTAATGGGCCAGATTGTTATCATCAACTTTTGAAGTTAAGTTTTGTATGCAGTTAGTTTACTCAAATTTGAATGGTTTGATTCATTGTGTGGAATGTCAATGATGATATTTGACACTAAATATATTTACCTAAGGCTCAATCCAATTCCTATCACTTGTTATGTGTTGCATTTAACCATTTATGTTGAAAACATATCCTTCAGGCTTATAATCCTGCTCACCTATTCTCTTATGTATGAGTACTACAATTCAATTCTTCAAGTTAAATGCTGAAGGTACTAAACCAATCCGAGCATGTTCGGACTGGATTTTACAACTATCCATCATATGCTACCCACTTTTCCCACAATGCTTTGCAATGGGGAGATAACTTCCCAGGACCTCTAGGCCTAGGGACCACTCATAGGCTGGCATACCCTAATAGAAGGGGCAAATTTCACCAGTACACACTAAGGCTAATGTTGGATTTGAGAGGTTTTAAAGGAAAGAGTTACTAAAGTAATTCCTTGGCAAAAGGAAATAACAAACCAAAATATGGGTATTTATCTTTTCAATATAGCTTGTTTTTGTCAAGGAGGCTACCTAGTCCTTTTTTAGTTCTAGATTAGCAAACTTGCTGTTGAAATTATTAAAAAAATTCAATACTTTTTGCTGTTTGGAGACCATCAAATAATGAAATAACCTAAACCTTGTAGGATTTCACCTATTACTTCAGTTGGGAGTATCTTATTACTAGTTGATTAGTTTTATTTTCTTATTTAACCTGCTTATTTTTGGTGTATGAACAGATGCATAACGAGAGTATAGAGCAATGTCTATATCCCTACTAACTTCAGGTAATACATGAATGTCATAGCAATTTATCAATTACCATTTTATCCTTATTTAAGTTTGAATACAAGCAGTAATTGATTCCCATTGGATTAAATCCTATATTAAATGAATAGTAACACCTATTGATAACTGTTACTTTCTGTGCACTTTTACTGGGGGTACCTGGACGAGGGAAGTGATTGGGAGTGGTATTCCCAGTTCTTTTTTTTTTTCTTCTTTCTACATTATCTTCCAAAAAATAAATTAGTTAGGAATATGAAAATCACAACCCCAATGTTATACAAGACTATAAGTTCATTAACTCTGAATCAGGTTTTCTTTACCACCAAAATAGCAATTCAGTCTATAAAATTGGTCCTAACCTAAGAAAAGGCAAATTTAGTTGTTGACTTCAATAATTACCGTCAATTTAGTCTTGAATTTGGAAACTATAAGTTATTTTAGTGTTCCATTTTAACAACTATCAGGCATTTCTTTCTTGTTCAATTTAGATTCTAACATTGGGAACCAAATTTGTAATGTTAAAGATAAAATTAACCAATGATGTCAATTTCATACTTTTGTATTGATTTTATTTCACTGACAGCAATAATGGATTTCATTTATGAAAATTTGCACACCATAATAAATGTATTACCTTGTAAGCCGCTTTATTTTTCGCAGCATATTCACTCAAATTAGCAGCCATTGATTTTTTTTTTTCTGCTTTCAGCCAGGCTTGTGTCATATGAAGAAGAATTTATTGAACTTGAAAAGTATCTTCTTTGGTTGAACAAACTATACACTGTAAATTAGATATTTGGTTGGTTAGCATGTGTATGTTATTGTACAAGTTTGTTATTACGTTGCTTCAATACCCATTGGCGCAGGGTTGTGTATGTTATTTTTCTACTATACATTTGATTTGGAGGTTCTTGCATGGAAACCAATGATAGATCTAAGAAACAACAAAAAGTTTAATTTTATTATTGTCTTACTTTTATCCTGGTACTCCAGTTCAATTATGTTGAAGGAAATTGGACACCCCAAACTAAACAATATTTGCATGGATCACGCTGTTTGTGTTTTGATGTTTGACTGTAATTAAAAATTAAAATTAACAGTGTAGAGATCAAGCTGTGAGTGGTTATTTCACCACGTAAAGAAAACGTTAGTTTGGTGAAAGGGGAAATTCTCATGAACCATGAACACAGTTTTGGCCAACTTGATGTGAACAAGCTACTAATTAGGAATCATTTGCTGACATAGTGACTTCTAAATATACCATATCCAAGAACTCTAGAAAAACTCTCTGTTGATTACCTTTAGTTACATGAACCTCTCAAATTATGATTAGGTTCAATGAGGTTTATTTTTCTGAGTGTAAAACAATGATTCGGTTCAATGAGGTACACTCAAGGTTTAGAAGTCTGATGTATTTATTCAGAGGTATGTACTTGGGTCCTGCGGACTTGTCCATGCTTTTAAATAGTGATTCACAACAGGGTTGGATTGTAATCAAATTGTAAAAGCCGAAAACTAGACTTTATTATTGGACCAAAGCATTCTTCTACCAAATTTACAGTATGAATTGCTGGCAGCTGTGTTGCAAGCCCATTGTTCTTTCCCTTTGGTTTGAAACTCTTGAATCATAATCAGGATGAATACGTGGGTGAGTTTGAGAAAGTGTGAGATTTTGTGTATATTTGTCGACCATTATCAGAAACAGAAATTGGCAGAGGAATAATATTACCATGATTCACTAACTATATTATATAACTAGTTAAGCATCATTGTTTAATGTTAAGTCATTAATTTAGTTTGTATAAAAAAATATCAATTCCTCTTCCTTTTGATTATTTCTATTTTCTGCTTTTCTTCTGCCTTTCTTAATCATGGTTAGTTTCAATAAAGAAGAGACTAAGTTTGACATACCCTAATACTAGTAAGAACATGAAAATCTTATTAGTTTCCCTTTCAATTAAAAAAACAATAGACTTATCAATAACGAACCAGGCAGGTGCAGACTGTTGATCCCTTCTTACAAAAATCTGAACGATGTGTAAGTTCTCTGTCCAAAAAAAGCATCTATTATGTCGTGGTCCCAAGTAATACCAAGACTCTATGATATAAGACACCAGGTTTTGGGTAAAGCATTTTCTCATTTGAATAAAGCAATAAATAATAACCGACCAATTAACTATTTTCTTATGACAAAATTAACTATATATTTTTCAAGAAAAAGGCTCAATCAATCGAAAAGAAATTGAATAATAAAAGAAAATCTAAATTTAAGAAACTAAAAATATAATTAACTGAAAAAAGAAGAAACTAGAATACAATTATAAATTTAAAAGTTCTATGTTTTCATTCAATTATAAGTCAACGCTATTACAATTTCTAATTAGTTTGCAATATAAAAATATGTTCCTTATTATTGCACATAAATTAAGCTCTAAATCAAACAGTACTAACATCTTTTCTTAAATTAAAGATATTTACTAGAGATTTTAAATACTTTGAATAATTTCTATTTTAAACCATGTAAATAACTCTTCAATAAATTATTATTTTTAATTCTATTTAGATACAAAACTTACAGAATATGAAATTTAGTCTACATCGACACACTTAAGAATAGAGCAAGAAATTAAAAACTATAATCCTAATTAGTTTGACCTTAAACTATTTTTCTCCTTTTATACATTTTTTTTTTCCAAATTTTCAATACAAGTAGTATCGGTCTTTTGGTAGAAAAAAATTTACAATTTAGAAATAAAAAATCATTTGACGCCATTCTTCTAGCTTAATTATAATATATATTTCTGTTTGTTATAACAGGAATGGTTGATAATGGACTAGGAGTAACATATTTTTTTTCCTCGCAGAATAAATTGGGCCGGTCCAATTCATTGTGGTTTCTTAATTGGGCTTCTTATTATATAAATTGGGGTGTTGCTCCTACACCACCCCACTTTGCTCCCTGTACCACCACATTTTTCTAAAATTCCAAAACTATCTTTTATATTTTAAAATATCCTACACCCCCACCTCTTTTCTTCAACGGATGTCAACATCCGTTGAAGAAAAAATTCTTCAACGGATGTGCCACATCCGTTGATTTTTTTTTTTTTTATTTTTTTTTAATTTATTGTATTTTAAATTAATATATAAATATTATTTAATTTTTTTAAAATTATTACTTAATTATTTATAAATTAATTTTATTTTATATAATAAAATAATTATTATTAATTTTAATTTATGTATTATTATTTAAATAATAATTAAAAAATTTGTTATAAATATATTAAAACGGATGTGCCACATCCGTTAACGGATGTGACGACATCCGTTGCATTTTTTTTTTGGTTTTTAGTTTTTTTTTTAATTTTTTTATTTTAAATTAATGTATAAATATTATTTAATTATTTTAAAATTATTATTTAATTATTTATAAATTTATTTTATTTTATTTAATAAAATAATTATTATTAAATTTAATTTATGTATTATTATTTAAATAATAATTAAAAAATTTGTTATAAATATATTAAAACGGATGTGCCACATCCGTTAACGGATGTGGCGACATCCGTTACCTTTTTTGTTTTTTTGTTTTTAATTTTTTATATTTTAAATTAATATATAAATGTTATTTAATTTTTTAAAAATTATTACTTAATTATTTATAAATTAATTTTATTTTATTTAATAAAATAATTATTATTTATTTAATGTATATATTATTATTTAAATAATAAATAAAATATTTTTTAAAAATTTATTAAACGGATGTTAACATCTGTTGAAGGTGAAACGGATGTTGACATCCGTTTTATAGAAGGACAAATTAGGTATGGGGAGGTGCAGGGAGTGGTTGGTGGTGGTGGAGGGAGCAACTTCCTATAAATTGCCTTTTACAATAGGAATGACACTAAAGTGGGATGAACAATTACTATTATTATTTTTAAAGTCTAAATTCATGCATATTTATATTTTTATCTGATTATGGTATATCTGTGCTGTTTCTTTACTATTTAAATTATCATTCAAATAACTTTTTACAACAAAATTAAAATCACAACAAACAAAAGATGTTATTATTTATGATTCAATTTTATAATGAGAAACATTTAAAATTTTATATTGTTGAATCCTTGAAATTAATAGTCAACTATTTTTATATGATGAAAAAATAATCAATAAGTACATATGTTAAAAAGGTATAGAAACCATTAAATGTGTGACCAAATGCAATACTTCATTTAAAGAAAACTAAAAGAAAAAATGTATAATAAAAATTGTAACAAGTGAAAAAACATTTTAAATATTAAGATATAGTTTGTAAATATTAAATAAATCCAACAACAATGAAATAATAGAAAATTATATAAGAAAAAGAAAGAAATAAACATCTTTAAATAAAATAAGTTTTTATTATTATTTAATAAATTACGAGTCTTTTACTAATTAAATTTTTTTATATATAAGAAGTTGAATAAAATAGGTTTAATGTCTCAATAGGTCCCTATTTTTGTTCAGAATTTGAAATAGGTCCCTTTATTTTTTGACGTCTCAATTGGGTCCTTATTTTTGTTAATTTGATGCAAATAAATCCTTTCCGTCAATTTCATCAAACGGCGTTAATGAATGTGTGACGTGGCCTTACACGTGTCAATACTGTCCTCAGGCCACGTCACACATTCATTAACGCTGTTTGATGAAATTGACGGAAAGGATTTATTTGCATCAAATTAACAAAAATATGGACCCAATTGAGACGCCAAAAAATAAAGGGACCTATTTCAAATTCTGAACAAAAATAGGGACCTATTGAGACATTAAACCAATAAAATAATACGATTGAAACGAATATACGGTTGGTATAAAAAATTAAATATTATTAAATTATTAAACGAATATGCGATTAAAATATTATTAAAAATCTCCGTTGAGTCCTCATACTTGAAATTGTCTCAATTGGGTCATAATAGTTGTAAAATTGAGCCAATTTTACCTTATTCGTTAAGTTATCCTAAACATCGTTAAAGTCTGCTGATGTGGTGATTCTGATATGTGTGATCTTATTACGTGGAAATAAATTTTAAATAATGATGTGGAATTTGATAACCCTTGTTGTCACACCATCATCCTCTCCACAAAAATCATAATTTCATAACCCTTGCGGCTGTGCCGCAAGGGTGCCGCCACCATCACCGTCATTGCCTCAGGAAACAGCCGCCATCAACCGCGCAAGACTTCACGCCACCACCCAATTTTCTCCACTGCAACAGACCATCACCGGAACGCCAACAACGCCTCCATGGCCGCTACGATTTGCAAATATCCATGAACGCATCCATAATCTTTGCGAGCCAAATCGCAAGCCTCTTCCATGGCATTCTCCTGAATCGTGCAGCCCCATGTTCACGGCCAATCACCATTTTCGCAACTCGAAGCCACCAGAAACCAACCCAGAATCGTGCTCTCCCCACCATCAACACAAACCTATAATCAGAAAAACCCCAATCGCAAGTCGTCGCTACCATGCACCGCTATCACTGTGTTCGTCTCCTTCATCTCCACTATCGCACAAACCTACACAGCAAAACCAATAGCGTGTTCCCTAATTCTCTTGCGAACCCTGCGCAATCATCTCATCACCACCGCAGCACCACGACCACCAAGCCTCCACCTTCGTATCGCAATACCGATAGAAAATTCCTTGCAAAATTTGTTCATCAAGCTTTTCTAATTTACACCATAAGTTTGATTCACATGTATCATCTGTGAAATTGCAAAAAGAGAAGAACAACCATGAATCTCCACGCGCGCGGTAGGGGAGAAGAGGCGAAACCCTATTCTCGCATGCGGTGCAACAAAATGTCATAATTTTTTAATTTAAATAAAAATTTCACCTAATTAAACAATGCATATCAGCATAAACACGTCATCAGTTTCACACCGGGGACAACTTAACGGATAGGGTAAAATTAGTTCAATTTTACAAATATTATGAACCATTGAGACCTTTCAAATATGAGAACTCAACTGAGATTCTCATACAAACACGAGGATCATCCGTGAGTTTAAACCATTATTTATCAATTAAATAAATTTTTAAAAATAATTTATTCATCTCATCAAACACACATTAAAAATTGAAAAAAAGGATTATAGAATATTTTTGTAAAACATAATTGTCTCTCCAATTTTTTTTTGTTTCGGTTCTTTGTTTAGTTTTTGAAATTACTATAATCCAGAACAAAATGTCTTCTTTTTGTTTTAAAATGAATACAATTTTGTTTAGTTTTAAATTTAAATTGATTGATGTTTTTCCTTAAAAAGATATTAATTTATGTATATATTTTTATTTAAATAAAATAGTGCATTTACAATACAAACAAACAAAGACTGTCTTTATTGACAACACTATCCAATAAAAAGAATAAAAGAAATTATTATTTTTAATTTAAGTCGATATAGATATATCAGTTTCCAATGAAATATTAATTGTTTATTGTCTACAAATAAATTGCATCAGTATTTCATATTTACAATAGCTAAAAATAATAGGTTTAATTGCTTGCTTTGTCCCCAGTTTGGCTGCAACATGTCAAGTTAGTCCACCATTTTAAAAAAGTTTCAATTACGTCCAAACTTGGTTTAAAAGTGTCAATTTCGTTCAAACGTAGTAAAATTTGCATCAATCAAGTCCCTTCCGTTAATTCTACAGAAACGGACGTTAATTTTTTTCTCTCTCCTCTGCTCCTCTGCTCTGTTTCTCTGCGCAACAGCATACCCTCTCTTTCTTTTGAATATTTATTATGTTTCAAGATTATAACGTTCAACGCTGAGGATTAATGAAATAGTAACCCAATCCCGTAAAACTTCGTACGTATCTTTATCTTTATTTTTATTTTTGTTTATGATATCTCTGTTTTATTCCTTTTCTCTCAATAATGGATATATTAATATTCATTTTTATACTCTTCTAAATTTTGATGAAATACTTTTTATCACAAATACGAACGATAACAACTAATAAAAATAATATCAAAATGACATATTTTTTAATGTTATTATAATTTATATAAATTTTATGCTAGAAACAAGAAAGTATACAAATAAGTATATTTATTTTTGTTACTAAATTAAGGATTTACGTTATTGAATTCTCAGAAATAAGAGTAATATTTTTAATATGACAGAAAGTAAAAAAGATATAAATATAAAAATAATTTAATTTTATGAAATTGAATTTTGTATTCACATCAGTAGAGACATCGTAGCAAAAAAAGTTATTTAAACTATAAGAATAAAGGTTTTAAAGGATAGTCACTGTATGTGGATCTAATGAATTTCAAATTATGAGCCAACTCAAATATAATAAATATGTTTAATACTATTTTCAATCTTAAAACTTTGTGGATTTCTTTTTATGTATTACTTACCTCACTCGTTTTTCTTCTAACCTCACCCTTCAATTCCTAGTTAATACCTATCCAGTGAGAACGGATTATTATCCAATGCTAATTTATTTTTCATCACTACTTTCAATGAATAAGATCATAATTTACATTGTCTTCCATTCAAAAGCATACACGGACTTTTTGTACCAGTTGAGAAAACCAAGCCTCAAACTGGATTTCTGCATATATTATTATAATAGTGTATGCAAATATTCAAAAGAAAGAGAGGGTATGCTGTTGCGCAGAGAAACAGAGCAGAGGAGCAGAGGAGCAGAGGAGCAGAGGAGAGAGAAAAAAATTAACGTCCGTTTCTGTAGAATTAACGGAAGGGACTTGATTGATGCAAATTTTACTACGTTTGAACGAAATTGACACTTTTAAACCAAGTTTGGACGTAATTGAAACTTTTTTAAAATGGTGGACTAACTTAACATGTTGCAGCCAAACTGGGGACAAAGCAAGCAATTAAACCAAAATAATACATTAAGAAAAGGAGTGACAATATTTTAAAAGGTAATATCTTTATTTTTATTCTTAATTTATATAAAGAAATCATAAAAGACAAATATTGGTAGTACTATATATTATGGTCAGCAATTTGTATTTTGAGATGTTAAGTGAGGATTACTTGAAATATCCAAAATGAGGTTACCAACAAAAAATTATTTATTTTGTTTAGGTAGGTTGAGATCTCTAAGTCAAAGCATTCAAAGTTGTTCGTCCCATCTTTCAGGTTATATTGTTCTCTCTTCTCTTTATCCTAGCCGTGGGGAAGGGTATCTGCAGAAGACACTCCACGCTTAAGTTTGTGATTTTGCATAATAATCTTACAATAAACATTAGTAATTATAGTTAAATTTCCTGTCTTTTTTGTTATACAAATATTTATAAATTATTATAATGAGCTTATTATTAAGTTTGACTCATTAATCATCAATAAATGACATTATTTCTATTAATTGTCAATAAATGATTATTATTCTCATTAACTACTTATTAGTTGTTATTATTGCTCAGATTAATTGTCATTATTGATTATTTTATATCGGTGGGTCATTTTCTTGTTGGAGGGTCGACCGCTTGATCTTTGGTTGAGTCACACAATACACAAGCCCCCCAAGCCCAAGCAAGCTCTTCATTGGAAGAGGTGCATAAGGATTATTGTGAGCTTAAGAGAGGTCGCTCACGTTGGAGTTCACTTTGGAACGTTCCTCACTGATCAATGAACTCTAAGAGTTACGGAAGTGTTTCCTAGATCGGAAAGACATCATGAGAGTTATGGAAGGAATTCTCACCGAACGACAAAGTGTAAGAACTACGTAAGCTTTTTCTAAGTCAGAAAGACTTAGGTAATAGCTACGGAAGCATTCCTCACCTAACGTCTTATCTAGTGACTATCTTCCAAATTATTAGCCATCTTATCTTTAGTGTTATAAAATAGTAAAAAGTCAGCTTAATAAATATTTTAGGTAGCTTTACTAAATGATAATTTATATATAGAGACAGTTAATAAACACGAGATAGGTTGGATTATCCACTTCCCAACTCTATCAATCCTCAAATTTTCATGTGTATAGGACCTCTCCTTTTGAATTCATAGGTCAACTGCATAAGCTACGTCCACAAATCCGTTCAAATATCTAACTTTTCTGGTAATATTTTTTAAAAAGTATTATTACATAATTTTAATGAATAAAATAAGTATTAAATTATTTTAGATTACTATAAAATTCTGTATATATTTATGTAAAGGAACTTTAAATCCCACTGTACAATATAGTTTGATCAAAAGATATGGAATGATATAAATTAATCTTTAATAAAAGTTATACGAATTCTTGGATGAGAATAAAATGTTGGTCTAATCATAAATAATTATCTTGGAACAAGTTGTATATCTTTCTTATACAAACATGTAACCGTTGACAATACCAATTTTCTCGGGTCTCAAACCTAACTGGGATATAGATGTCATTACTCTAGTAATGATTTTTTGAAACTCTATTTTGTTACCTGTAAGCATTTTTTTTAGGGTTAAATATGTTTTTAGTCCCTAAACTATTGGCCGTTTCTGGTTTTCGTCCCTCTTCCAAACTAAGGTATGATTTGGTCCTCAATCTTTAAAAAACGTTCGTTTTAGTCGAAAAAACGAACGTTTTGAGGACTAAAACGAGGACTAAAAACAAAATTTTGAGGACTAAAACGAACGTTTTTTTAAAGAATGAGGACCAAATCGTACCTTATTTTGAAAGAGGGACGAAAACCAGAAACGACCAATAGTTTAGGGACTAAAAACATATTTAACCCTTTTTTTTACCATAAAACTTAATTATAAAGGCAAAAAATTAAATATGTTTTACTTCTTGAATTATTATATAAAATTGAATTTTATTTGTCTTAAAATTTAAGTTAATTTTATAATCAAATTGTTTCGATTCTAAATTAACCAATGATATTGTTTAATCAATCACTATATTGTAATAAAATATTTCGTTATTAATTCACTATAAGTATTATTGTTCCGATACCAATAAAATAGAAGTATTTAAATTACATTAATTTGAACTTCTAATTGATATAAAATTATTGAGTATTAATACGAAATTATTAACTGTATTAGGAGTACAAATTATATTAAAAATTTACTAATATAACAAGTGACTTTGACTGTTGACTCAACTCTCTCACGTAAAATTCCTTTATCTGTTGTATTGACTCTTCATCATCCACCTTCGATGCTCACTCTTTGAAGTACGTTCTTCATAAATATGTGCTAATACTTTTAAATCATCGTACTGATTAAATTTATTACGATATGATTATTCAATTAAAAAAAATTGTTTTAATTATATTATTATAATAATTGTGGTGTACGTTATGAACTAATTACGTACATCACACACGAGTTATAAAATTAGTCGTTTGGAAATTAAATTTGAAAGCATATACTAGTGAATAGTAAGTTTAATAATTCACTATTCTCCAAATTTCCCAGGCCTTTATCAGATTATTGGATCCATGAAAAGCAAGTTTAAACATGCGTTTGGACCTATTAGAATAAAATTCTGACTTTTCAATGCATCATAGCAGAACGAACATTGGAATTGTTCCTAAAAAGATTAACGATATTTAAGTAACTGTCTTTCCAAAAATGCACTAAACTCCTTTATTCCTGACCATGCATTCAATATTTCAGTTTTACTTGGGAATAAAAAAACCTTAAAAATCCAACGGTAGAAATAATGAAACGGTAACAATCCTCCAACAACTAATCATCACGAGGGCATTGACGTGGTCGTGGTTGAATTGAAGGTTTCTAAAAGAAGGAAACAAAGTAACTGTAGAGAGAGTGTGGTACAAATTCAAACAGTTGACGTTGGTAAAAATTCTGTCGTCGTTTTCGTGCCACGTGGTAACCGGTGAGCGGAAGTTGGGAAATTGCAAGGCATGGATCGAAGGAGGGAAAACAAAGTATAAGAGAGAGAGAAGATGAGGATCGATGGTCAATGACGTGAGTGGATAGTGGCGAAGGAAATCAAAGAAAATCGAGTAGAAAGAAAGCGCAAAAGCAGCACCACACAACCCAAAACACTTCACACAACCAACAATTCTCCACCACAAGATGCATAACCCTGCCACTACCCACACACACACACACATATAATATAACATATCTATCTAGATATCAGTACTATTTTATTATTATTCTTGTATAATTTTTGTTCCTTCTAGACAAGAGTAATTCTTTTATCATTTTCCCATTTGTGGCTGCGGCTGACTTGATTACATCGCCCAAAATAAAATCACCAATTTAAGACCCATAAGTTATGTTTGATTAGACTAGGTTGCTTCCTCTTTAGTCCTATGCCTGCTTCTAAATTCGAACGGTTGGTTGATTTTCTGTCCGAACCTCCCTCAGCCACAACCTCTCCTGAGGCTATTAAAATACCTTTTCTAGCTTCCTACAACTTTTTCCTCTGTTACCACTGTTAACATATTATTATTATTATTATTATTATATTTTTCCTTTTTTATTATTATTTTAGTTACGAGATTTTTGTATCTGGTTTCAATAAAGGTGAATTCCATGTAAAAAGCAGCTTTACCCCACTTGATGTGATTGCCGGCCTCGCCAGCCAACCATGATTTGTTCTACACAGCATCGAGGATCATTCGTGTTCATGTTCATGCTCATGCAAAGCGATTCAATTATAATAATTAATTAGTGTTTATTGCTTTTTTACAATGATGGTAGTGGTGATCCGGCCAACTAATCTCGGGCGGATTAGACTAACTCCCAGATATCTGGCCACACATTTAATAAAAAAAATGAAAATATCTTCCTTAAAATAGTGTATCCATTGTTAGAGCATATCAAAATGTGGCTATGCGTAGGCATTGCAGTTACGACGTTGACCATGTACGACTATCGGTTGGTGAGGGTAGATATTAAGTACATCAAATGGTGTCTCGTGCACATCTTACATCTATGTAGCAGACTAAATTACCAACACAGGTTCAGTTTGTGGAAAAGATTCGCGTTATTGCATATTTTAAAAGGTTAGTTGCAATTATTGAAAAACACAGCTGCAACTGAAAAACGTGAGACATGAAGCATGGCTTGTAATTTGGAACTGAGAGATTCTTATAAATTTATTCCTGAATTGACGTGCTTGTTGATTGGTCGTAACGCATTAGCAGAACTTTTACATTTCTTCCTCTCGTTGCATTTTCTCACACGCTTTTATTTTTATTTTTCTCTGTTCAAAACAAATCTCACTGCACTCCTCTTCGACTAACTCAGACTATACCTCCTCGTTCATAGCATAGTTTTGTGACCAACTTTATTTTAACGTATATAATCTATTAATACATAATATAATTAATCTGACCATAACAAAAATACATTACAAGAAATATTATAAAAAAAAAACTAACTAAATAATTTCGCCTTCGCTGATATGGTTAAAATTCTTTGTTCTTGTATACAAGGGCAAAGGTATACGATTATATTCTTTTAATTCAATTTATCAAAACCTTTCTTTACCTGGTTTTCTTATTGGCGGTTCGTCTAAACCGTTTGATTATCTATCAAAGACATTTTTACATTCAAATTATTGTTCAATTAAGATAAAATTCATTAAATACGATAGATTTAAAAATATTAAATGTTTTATCTCTACATCAATTTTATAGGTTTCTTAATAGGTTTTTTATTTTAATAACACTCCATTACCTTTTAATATTGTTTATCATGATAATTTCATACTTAATTGTCTCACTTCTCTTCCCTTCTAACATGTTTTCTTAAATCTCTCAACTCTTATACTTGCATGAATTTTGCCACCTTCTGCCTTAATTTTTTTATATTTACAACTAACTACATGCATAAGTTGTCAACAAAAGACTCAGCGAAATGACCATGTGATACACGACCACTTCAAAACTCATATTCTTAATATAGAGAGTCACCTTCCCATATCGGTCCATAAAGATCCACAAGGATTCTCCTTCTTCCTGGCTATTATCGAACAACACTATGGACGTCATCAGGTGTTGGAGGTTTGTAGCGAACTAAGCTCTAAACTTTGCTCTAAGCTTAGCAAAATAATCAACGGAGTTTGCGGGCAGAAGGGTGAATCACCCCAGTGCTAATAGTTCATTCGAATTTGTCGTTCCATCATACTTATTGAACGTAGGCATCTTCCAGAACTCAAGTGATGATGCATCCACTATTCCTACCATTAACGAGTAACGGGTGTACTTCGATCATGTCTATTGTGGTTATGATGGATAAGTTATGGTTTCTACTAGCCTCTTCCCTTTCTCCTTAGACCGTTTGTTTAGGTTTCGCACATGTTTGTTTAGGTGACCTCGATTGGTTTGGAGTTGATGGGGTTGGGCCCCTATTATTCATATGTTTTCTTATCAATGTGTCTTCATCTCCTAGAGCCTACAACTCTTTGCATTCTTCTTCATGTTTTTTCTTCATTTCTTCCATATCCATGCTTATTCTCCATATCATCTCCATAAGATCCAAGAGTTGTTCTTCAGATGCTTCCTCTAAAACTACCTTGCTCGACATGTTTCTGGTGGTTACCATATTGGATTTGCTTCCTCGACCCCACGGTGGCACCCGAGCCTACCTAAGTTTGCAACAAACTCAAAGCTTGCCTAAATCGACGACACAAAGTTTGCTTAGATAAGTGGCATCAAATCCTGCCTAATTCAATAATTCAAAGCGCTTAAGACAACATCCATGGTCAAAGACGACTACTCATAGCTTGGTTAAACGGTGAATTCATCTATAAAGTCAAAGACAACCACCCACAACTTAGTTAAGAACAAATTAAGTTAATAGATACCTCAACATGATCAAAGACGACCACATACGGTTGAGCCAAACGACCAATCCACCTGCAAACGTAAAGTCGACTATGACTCGACCAGGGCCAGTTACATTCGCAATAAACATTCCTCATATGCTAATCAAACTTCTGAGGTTGGGGGCCTTATGTACATACTTGCTCAACAAATATGCTAAGTGATGTTGTCCAACAAGGTCCATTCAACTTTACTAGCATAAAGTGGTTGAAAGATATTCTGAGATATATTTATTACTGCAAATTTTCATATATTAACTATGTGACCAAATCTTAGTAGTTTGATTACGTCATGTTATTCTTCAATACCATATATTTACAAATTATCTAGTATATCAAGTAAGTTATCACATTATTGTTATTATTTCACTAATTATCATATATATCGTAAGTTGTTATATTTGTTTATATTACTTGATATTCTCTTGATATTATCAATTTTTACAACAAATCTCATAGGTCCTAAGAACTCTATAAATACACATGATATTTCACCAGAAAATACATACATTCTTATACTCATTTCTCTATTATCTTATATTCTTAAACTCTCTCAGGAACTTGAGTATAAGAAAGTCTTTTATAGGTAGATCTTTTTTCTTTGAACAATTACCTTATTTTTGTGATTGTTAGTAATTTAAAATCTTTAGTTTGAGTTTGAATTGAATTTTCGTATTATTAGTCACAAAATAATGGGTGAAACAGTAAGCAATAAAATGAAAAAAGTGTTTTGCTTTTAAATTGTATATTTAGATTATAAGTGAAAAAAGTGTTTTACTTTTAAATTGTATATTTAGATTATAAGAGTGAACGAAATAATTATAATTTGTTAATCTCTATAGACTAGTATGTTCAAATTTAAATATTAAAAAAACATAAGTGAATAAAATAAACCAATTTAAAACTTACCAATTACAATTAGTTTGATTCACATCTAAAGTAACACATAAAGTATATAATCTATTTCAAAACTAATTCAATAAAACCTACAAGTACCTTCTAATAAACTCGTCACAAATAACGTTTTTCACAAATAAAATAATTCAATAGTTTTTTTTCTTTCATAAACGACAAATATGATATATATAGAGATTTACTAGAGACATTAGTACATTATAGATGAGTTTTTTCCCCAAATATTTAATACAATTGCAAATTCAGAACACACACTCAAATAGCAAGTTAAACTGAAATAACTTCAAACCAATGAATCTAAGTGTTTTGGTTGTTCTTACTTTTTTTTCTCAATGCCAACAATGTGTCGTGTCGTCTTTCTA